>NC_091118.1:157430380-157730380 GCF_040183065.1 Periplaneta americana | reverse complement strand
TCCTAATGAGAGAGACTTTCTTCATCGAAGACATTAGACGACAGACTACTACCGAGCACCAGCGCATATGAGATTACGCTCCAAGGACTACAGGAGAAGAGGAAAGACATCCGCAGCGAATTCTACGCAACAGAGGCTATGTGTGCGAGAGAGTGGACACAACCCAACTACGAGATGAGGCACATCCTAACACGATACGCAATCCATGGTTTTCATCACAAGGTATGCAGCACGAAGAGTTTCCATGAGCCGAACCAAGATTGCGTGTGCGAATTGTGCAAAAGCCCATGTGAACGATACCACGCCGAAAAGTGCGCTGAAAGACGTTCATCGCTTAAGAAGTTTTGCTCAGACTAATTAAGTCACCTTATGCACATTTGTGCGCATTTATTCTTATTCAAAAATGAATGTTGAATAATCGTCTCTGTACATATCATATAGACCTATTGAACATTTTGACTTCTGGAGATTTTTATCTATTGGGCATTTTGATTTCTGAACGTTTCTAATAGGCTATTGGACATTTTGATTAGTGGCCTTATTTGATTGAACGTTTCAGTTGTGGACATTTTTGTAGCGGACTTTCTGTGTATTGGACATTGTGCTGTGGACGAATTGATCTCGAATGGTAGAACTTACACGCTCACATACAAACAATGGGGAACAATAGGCTACAAAAATTATTCCATAAGTTTAAACGCCTTGACAAGAGAGATGATGCAATACCAAGAACCCGCAGGTTAGACTAAGCCAAACACTTATGGATGACGAGGTTCTAGGTTTTCTTATGGAATGTGATTAGGAATCTTGGATACTGAATGTTACGTTGATAGAAGAATAAGGATGTAATTTAAAAATCTCTTGTGCATTACAGGCAAATTAACTTGAAAAACTCAGAGAATTAACATTTTTGGAATTATTTAAAAATAGCTTATTACAGAAGATTGCCATGATTACGGAACGGATAGCAAATGATCTCATTAAAATAATTACCTACTGTACGTACTCATGAAATCAAGGACAACCTCTTTTAAGTTCAATTAAACATGATAACGAACAAGCATGAGTAGACCACGGAAATTTATGCACTAAAAAACCTGAAAATATGCTTGCAACTATGCAGTGAAAACTGTTGAAATAAGCTATGCGCTAAAAATTGAAATATATGCAGTAAAGGTATTGTACACTTTAGAATTTCATAATACCATATAAAAGAAAATAATTTAAAGTAATAAGTGTTAAGAAGCCATATTGCACAGAAGACGATTTTTCCATCAGTAGAAAAATATTGAAAATTTATCCTTTAAAAAGGTGGAAAAATTAAAATATCTTGGAGAAACAGTAACAAATTATAAATTACACTGGGGAGGAAATTAAACGCAGAATAAATATGGGAAATGCCTGCTATTTGAGAAGTGTTTGTCATCCAGTCCGCTTTCAAAAAACTGAAAGTTAGATTTTATTTATAAAGCGGCTATATTGTCCACACCTGTGGAGTAACGGTTAGAGCGTCTAGCCGCGAAACCAGGTGGCCCGGGTTCGATTCCCGGTCGGGGCAAGTTACCTGGTTGAGGTTTTTTCCGGGGTTTTCCCTCAACCCAATATGAGCAAATGCTGGGTAACTTTCGGTGTTGGACCCCGGACTCATTTCACCAGCATTATCATCTTCATCTCATTCAGACGCTAAATAACAGAAGCTGTTGATAAAGCTTCGTAAAACAACCTACTAAAATAAAAAAAAGCGGCTATATTACCGGTTCTGTGTGGTTGTGAAACTTGGACTCTCACTTTGAGAGAGGAACATAGGTTAAGGATGTTCGAGAATAAGGTGCTTAGGAGACTATTTGGGGCTAAGAGGGATATTCTTAACCTAACATAATTAGGAACATTAAGTCCAGATGTTTGAGATGGGCGGGGCATGTAATACGTATGGGTGAATCCAGAAATGCATATAGTGTGTTGGTTGGAAGACCTGGGAGAAAGAGACCTTTGGGTAGACCGAGACGTAGATGGGAGGATAATATAAAAATGAATTTGGGTTATGGTGGTAGAGACTGGATTAATCTTGCTCAGGATAGGGACCGATGGCGGGCATATGTGAGGGCGGCAATGAACCTCCGGGTTTCTTAAAAGCCATTTGTAAGTCAGAAAAACATTTGTCTTCGGAAACCTATTTCTTCAAGAACTTTTTTCTGCTACTTTTTTTCTTTCGGCATCTCGGTGATAAGCATATCGATCATGTACGGGTTCTTCGCTTGATTGAAAACTTGGAATGAAAATTTACACCCCACATTTAGTTTTGTTTTTATGAAATCAGAGCACACTAGCAGCATTGTCTTTGCAGCATTTCCATGACCTTTTAATACCTGACTTTATTGTCGCAGGTGTATCAATGTATTAATTTTTGTTTCTACGAAATCAGAGTAAAAGTCTGAATGACATCTAGGCGACGCGTATGTTCGCCCTGGCTCCTGAAAAATTACAATTACACGGCTAGTAACTTATGTATACAGAGCAGCAGTTAGCCTCATGTTAAAGTGGAAAATTACCCAACTTATACCCTACGGCAGGCGTGGCGAAAATGTAATCGTGCGCCGAGCCACTGCGTAAACTGCAATGTGCATAGCAGCTATGGAGGGAGATGGACACCCGAAGCGGAAGTGAAGCAACTGTCTGACGTATTAACGGATTTTCATTTTCCTTATGTCAAGCACTTAAATATAATTTTATACAGTATAAGGTTACGAACTAATGTTTAGTACGTGTAACAAAGAAAGAAATGAATAAGAAAACATAGGATACATCACAACCTAAAATTAACTGTCTTCAGAATGTCTCTGCGACAGTTTCAAAATCAGGATTTATGTCACTTACTGCCAGTCGTGGTTGATTACGAAGGTATTTGTCTGTCAGTCGTGATCTAAATTTGGTTTTTACTGTTTTCATTGTTTAAAATAATTTTTCACAAACGTAAGTTGCAGCGAACATGGCTTCAACGGAGCAAGCGAAAGAACGAAGCTTCGGATATTTATTTTTTGACAAAGATTTGAAAAGTTCAACATTTGCCAAGTCCTTACAATCATCTAGCTTTCTTCTAACATCACATTGTAAGTAAATCTGCGAGTTTACAGTAAATTGAAGATCTAACCGCATTATTCGTACATCTGCTGAAAAAGGATCGACGTACAGAGATGATGATAATGATAATGATAATGATAATAATAATAATAATAATAATAATAATAATAATAATAATAACACTTAATCTTTTAATCTTTCATGATTGACATGTACAGTAGTATAAAGCCATTTTATGTTATACAACGGTTTCCTCGTAATACTTGTGAACAAATCATACATTTAATGTTCTCATCATATTGACAGCAAAAAAATGCGTCCTCTCATCCTACTTGAAACTTTCGTTTTTGTACAGATGCATGGTTTCGAGAGAGACACTGCAACGATACGCCACTCGCAGGTCAGAGACAAATACAAATGGAACGGAGTTTGACTCCAGTGAATGAGAGGGTGGGGGTTAGGGGTGGTAGGAAGCAACAGAAAAGCACAGCTATCATTGCGAGCCACAATGTGCTCCCGAGTCGCATTTTCGCCACGGCTGCCCTACGGACAAGTAAGTTACACATTGTCGTCGCAGCAGTTTCATGTCATCAACAATAGTTAAAGAATTACTGGTTTTATTTCTGACATAATTTTTATATTTCTTGGAAAATATTCTTATTTTATCGCAGAGAAATTCTGAAATTAAATAATAAATCGGTCAGAACAAGGAAAGATGTTAATATATGCATTTAAATATGCAAAATAAAAACGTATATGCATTTAAAAGGAAAACCCTCGAAATATGAATTTATGTAAAATAAAGTTGGCTTCATTCTAACGTAAAAACCATGATCGGCAAAGATCCACTTTTACTTTTTCAAAAAGCCAAATCAATAAAAACATGTACTTGTATGAAGTTCCGCTGTCTACATTCAAGTAGAGTTGCCTTTACGAAGAAAATCAATGATCACATAGCATTTCCAAGTATGGTAAGGGTTGAAAGCGTTCCTTTCTACCCATGCTTGGTATTGTAAAATGCGTTTCATGTTTGTTAATTCGTAGTTGGAGGGATCATTAAAAATCGAATTGTTCAAGATTTTAAATTGGACAACATTCAGTTGTTTTCTTCCTGCTCCAGAGACATTTTGTTTGAAATATAAGTTATCAATTTTTTTCGAGGGAAACGGTCCAAATCAGCCAACTAAATTTATGTAACTTCCATGAGAATGTCGCCCTCGGTAGCGTAGTTGATATAGCGCTGGCCTTCTATGCTCGAGGTTGCGGGTTCGATCACGGCAGAAATCGATGGCATTTAAGTGTGTTTAAATGCGACAGGCTTATGTCAGTAGATTTACTGACATGTAAAATAATTCCTACGGGACAAAATTCTGGCACACCGGCGACGCTGATATAACCTCTGCAGTTACGAGCGTCGTTAGATAAAAAATAATTTTTCCCATGAAAATTGTCCCTGGAACCTCCTTGTTTAAAAAAAAAGTTAGTACAATACTGCAAGAACAAAATAATTTATTCAAGATTTTGTACAGAATTTTCAAAATACGGGACATTCAAAGTTTTTTTAAAAAGCTTGATAGACTACTTTTGTTTTTAGCAGTTAGTCTTTGATTCATGTAAAATTCTTCGAGTTTATTGAGAAATTGGAAAATTGTTTCATTCACATTTTGTTGTCCTTCAACATAGCTTCTTAATTCCTCGATGTGGACCATGGTCTGGGCAATTGCAGACAATTGTTTCTCGGTATGCTCTAGTCCTTCTTAATTTGAAGACAGGGCGACATTCTGCTCGTGTTGTATTGCGGGCTGATTTTCGTAATTTATGAAATGAGTTTTGTTGAATTTCATTTCGAATTATCCAAAAAAATTCGAATTAAAAACGGTTATTTTTTTAACATTGTGTTGTATAGAAATGTCGAGGGACCACGCGAAAAGTTCGAATTATTTACGATTTCGAATTAAAAACATTCGAATTAGTCAAGTTCGACTGTTATATTACTTTGTGGGTGTCGTTGGCAGTAAGCAGTCAGTGTTTTAAAAAATAGGAACACACCCAAACTTCTTGACAAATCTACTGAAGTTTGACAAGAGAAATGCGAGAATTGGCTACCTCTAACATGTTTAATTTATTTTTCACTACCAGCTTTATTCTAACTTTATAGTAAATTCCATGGATGAATTAAAAAACACAATCGAAGAGAAAGTCATCTTACTTCGTTGCTGTGAAACAATATAGTTATCTCTGGAAAATTGTTCTCCTGGTTATAACTCCTACTTCAAATCTGAAACCATATCTAGAGAGCTTGAACTTTTGTGCACATTTTATAAACAGCATGTTTGGATCCATGTTTTAGCTTTATGAGAGCTACGCGGTCTTAACAGGACTTCGGCATAGACGTTTACTGCAGGCTACTAAGTAATGAACAAGGTTAAAATTTAAAAAATAGCTTAATGCAAATATTAGGGAATTCAATAGGTAATGGCAACAATGTTATAAATCAGTGCTCCTAGCAGTGACCATTGGAATCTTGTAGTATACGTAATATATCAGCGATTGTTTAATAGATCTGAAATATTGAAAGCTTCGAAGTAACCATATTTTGTAAATACAGTAACTGTTTCTGATTTGTAGTAGGCCTAAGTAATACAGTCCTAAAAATGTTGAGTAGGCGCTTCATAAAAATTCAAGTTGCAAGAGAAAAAAATGCAACTCAGTGCTTTAGGGCATTGCAAGAAGATTGTGGGAGAGAAGTCCTACCATACCAAACTATTGCAAGATGGGTGGAAGCGAGGCATTCACTTTCAATCAAGAGTTAACACCTAAAGAGTTAGAGAGAGATCCAGAAATGATGCTGCAGATGGAGTCCGTCATCTTCCAAGGGTTTAACAACGTACTGCTGACGTGACAGAGGACTAAATTTGACGTAGCCTATATAATATCAAACGTAATCTAAATAAATTTAGTGTGAAACAATAATTATGTCGCCATTACTTTTCGAAGATAAGTCTAGAATATTATTTTACAGCTCTTTATGATGATCATTTTACGTACAGGGTTCAATATCATAAGCATTCTAGTTTTCGAGTTATCACAAGTTTAAGTAGTCTTAAACACTTTTCGTTTCTTGATACCGTCACCTAGTTCCGTCACTTAGTTCCGTCACCTGAATTCTGGTGATAATTCAATATAGGCCTAGACGTATTTAGATCATGAAAGAAAATATATCTTTGTATTAGAGAATAAACGTTTTAATGAAGAAATGACTATGAAGCAACTGTCTTTGTCTTAGTTACAAATAAAATATCTTAAATTATTCCTCTAATCGTGTATCTTTTCTATTCATCTACGAAACAGAAGTACTGGAGATTCAGGTTCCTTTTACCGTCAAGGATTCAATTTCTTACCATTGATACAATCTTCCTATATGTGTAAACGTCATGAGAAATATATTTTTATATCAAATAGGATAAAATATAAGTACATTTATAAATGTCTTCATACTTCGTTAAACTTACATATTTTGGTGAATTACAGGCAATTTATTGTTTATATATAAATTAATAGGCATTGTAGAACTTCAGTGTAATACTATACTTCTTCGTTATAGAAATTTCTGGACAAGTTCAGGTAGCATAAACTTAATAAAAACTGTCTGCGTATGGTCGTAACAGCCTCTGAAACAATACTCAGCAGACCATATGTCGACCATAACTTCAACTACCTATTGCATACTGTCCATTAGCAACAAATTCCATTTGAATATGTTCTTTTTCATTATACTTTTTCTTCCAAGCCATTTGAAACAAGTTATATGGAGGGATTTTAAAAATAAATGAAAAGAAAAGAAGTAATATTAGTAGTAAAAGAGGGGGGGATAGTTATGGAAATTTATACAAATAGAACTCAGCAAGGATTTTCAAAAGAAAATTCCGTACTCTGTACCGATCTTCTGTTACCTCCCCCCACTCCATCTCTTAACTTCTTTCTTTTCATCTCGGAGATTCGTTTAACTATACATTCCGCTAGATAGCGTTACTTGGCTCACATCCCAAAGTGATTTGGCCTTCATCCAATCCGATATTTGTCCTTTTATGGTTCGCTAGAATGACTTTTATACCTAGCAACTAAATCCATTCATCCATCATGCTTAATGATGCAGACTTAAATCCGTTTTTTTCATCCTTTTACACTTTTTTCTTCTTGTTACATCATGAGTTGATTCACCAGAAAAGATAAGAGTTAATGAGTATATAACGTGTATGCAGATAAGCTTTTTCTGAGTTTTCCACCCATTTTATAGGTGGAAATTTAACAAGCAAAAGAAATATGTTTTCTTTTGTTTCATATTATAACAGTGTATGCCATATCGATTGTCTGAAAAAGCTAACACGATAAATGAAATAGCCAACGGTATTTTCACTTGGCCTAATACTTGAATTTGTCTAGGAAAGTAGGTAAGGCATAATACTTGTAGGCCTATTTGTCTGGGAAAGTAGGTAAGGCTTTGAAAGTTAGTTCTGCTCGCTATTTGTATATTAGAAAAATATTTTAAAATATTTATATATTTTCTGTAAAGAAGTATAAATTCTAACTTGTATGGGTTTCGGGATATTACTGTGGATGGGTTATAAAGAATATGAATTTTTTAATCTGTGTTTCGATTTATAGTCATCGCCATGAACATTACTTTAATTAGTGAAAGAGTTGTAAGATTAAATTCATACCGTTTGGATTTCCACGCGATTCATCTCGCTCAATTCTCTATTAATATGCCTTGAGGTTTTCCTCATTAATTTATTCCACAAAATAGTCATGAAAATATTGAGTATAAACCTATGGGCTGTGTATGTAAATAGGCTATATATATATACAGGGACATCATCTTATTTTTACTTCAATTTTTATTGTACCTGAGGTTTTGAATGTACTTCACTCCCACCCCTTCTACTAATGAAGTTCAACCGTCCTCTACACAGATCCAAGACCGCATGTAGTAGCCTTACGGTCATAGTAAACAGTACGTTCCAAAAATATGTTCGCGTTTTCCAGTGACGAAAGAACTTTCAATATTGAATCATTTTCGCACAGGTACTGTCGTCCATTTGCCTACGTCGAATCCTGGTTTCCCCCAGCAGTTTTATTCGCCAGATAGTGGCTGGGCTGTCTTAGCTCTCTTCTGAAAACATTAATTTCTGTTAGGAATTGGACGTCTATGTAATATCATACAACTGTTTAAAATAACATAAATAAAAGGGCCTCGTTAAGTAATTAACTGTCACGTAATTACCTCCATTTCTACGACCCTACGACTTAACCACTTGGACGGACAGTAGATAGTACTGTATGTCTGAGTAATTTTATCTTTTCGGATCGGGCAGAAGTGAAGATTGAATTTACACTACGTAAGGTACTCTTTTATAGAGTAGGTACAGAATTATTTCAACGTGAGTTAACTAGCACGAAGAATGAAACTGGTAATTGGGATTAGGTACAATAGTCTATAGTGCGATAATATGCACATTAGAACTGAAGCCTATATCGAAATGAACGGCCACCATTAAAAAAAAATATGTTTAAATATCCATATTATGATTATTTTTAAATTTAACTTCATTCTCTATATTGTACGCTAATGTGCTGTAGGCAGTATAATATACACTGCATAATGAATATGTCCACTTGGGCAACTCATTTCGTAAGTAAAAGCACTCATTTTTAATACTGTACTGTATTTTGATTAAACAAAAACCTAATGAAAATTATCAAACTCAAAAGCGCAATATATCCTAGTTTACGTAAATGGATGAACTACTTTTCTTCCCTTCTATACCTAGTAAAGTGATTTGTTTGTATATTACGCCAGTATCATCGAACTCCAGTCGTGGAAGGGGTAGCAAACGGCGTTGAGTCAGAGGTATAGGCAAGTTAATATTAAAAATGTTAGTAAAAATAAAATAATATCCCTGTATATATATATATATATGTATTCCTTAAGTAAAGATCAACAAAAAAGTCAAATACCATTTTGTTATATTTTGAATAGTTTTCCAGAAAAAACGTGCATTTTAAAATACATGAATTATGAGAACTTGCAACGCTGCGTCCTACAATCAGCTGGGAGTACACATTAGGTCGTGTTACTCTGAACAAACCCTTTCACCTGGGTTCTTGAAGGTCAATGCCATCATGCCATGAACAATGAATTTAAACTCGTAAGGAAAATACAGATGATATACCGTTTAATTTTTGTGTTTAAACTGTGTTAGATAACGGAGAATGAACACTGTTTTTTTCAAGTTAAAGAAAATCTTTGACAATTGAAAATAAACTTTACAAAGTTGAGGGAACACAGGCAATAAGACACACTTCTTTCAAACTAAATGGATAATATTAAGAAATATTTGTACCTTCCTATTTCAATTGAATATTCTAGAGATCGTGAACAATATGCTAATGATGCATATTTCACGTCATAAAAACAAAATTTTAAAACATTTAAAACTCTAAAGGAAAAAATAAAAATATGATATGCTTGTTTAACGTTCATGTAACGAATAAAATTAAAATAGTAATGTTATGAAACAAGTGTAAAATGTTATAGTTTATTACATGAGTAAATGTTATGAAAGTCACTACGTTCGTTTCGTGCCTTTTATGAATGTAATAATTGTATAACATTATAAATGAGTTTCGTACGCTATTTTTTTGTACGTAGAATAAAAATTCTCTAACCATCTTGAAAAATCACTTACTCGTATATTCATACTAAATCTTTGTTAACCTTATTCTATTGTATTGTATATTGTATTGTATTTGATTGCCAACATCCTCCATGTAATGTGGACCTCACAATTTTTGTATCCGGTGTCACAATTACGTTCATTACAGATATACCTTATATAGACGCTCTTTAAATGATCAATTATTTCCATCTTTAAAAAACCTAACAACTTGATTTAGATCATTCGACAATTCTCACCTTTAAAAACTTAATAACTTGATTTAGATCATCCTAAATTATCACTTTTACGACTCTGTTCTTGATTTTCAGTACACTTATATAGAACACATACACCTTATTCTATTAGACTAATTATTACTAGGGCTAGGATTTTGATGACCTATAAATCATGAACAGATGTCCTAAACATTGCATTTATGACCTAAAAATCTTTCAAAAATGCCCTTAAAATGCCCTAAAAATTGATCTTACATAATTGGCTTAGAGGAAAAGAGGTTTTGTACTAAATATTTAGACTAGTAATTAAATTAAATTTTACATATTTTTTTCTAAGTAGTACACTTTAATTATTTTACCTGACGTAGTTTCCATGTATGATCGTTCACCTCTGCTTTGACATATGGACGTGAGGTCAGCAGTCAGCTGGTCGGTCTTGGCCTTTCATGGGCTGTAGCGACATGGATTTACTTTACTTTTAGTTTTCATGTAATCTACCAGAAGGCCAATCTTATTCGGAATTGGCAGGTAGCTATAGAGGAGTTTATATTGAAGGGGTGGTTGGACTGGTCCATTACATGGGTTATACTACGTTAAAATGACAATATTTGTGTAGAAAAACGATTAAAATATTATACAAAATAATGGGTATTAATGGACAAAATATGTAAAGAAAATATCAAAGGAAATAAACATTATTTCACATTAATAATGGGGATTTATGGCCAAAATTAAACGAAAGTGCCTAAAAATGACCTAATAAAACAAAAGATGCTCTTATGACTTGAAACAGGCAAAAATGCAAAAAAAAAAAAAATGCCCTAACAAATATGTCTTAATACACTCAGTTTATCACACTACATATCAATACTAAAGCGGCTATGTTTCTGGCTTACTAGAAAAAAAGATGCAATTTCATCAAAATCCTAGCCCTAATTATCACTATTCAATTTCTTTGTTAATTCATGTTCTTGCCTCCTGATTATAATAATTATGTTATATTATATAATATATGTACTATGTCTTGTTTATACATTTCTCGCTTGTATTGTATACAGGCGCAACTTTCCCTGAAAACTAATGTAGTAGAAATTATAGGAAGTACACTAGAAGGAGGCCTGTTAATTGAGAAGCCGGATTACTGATAGCCGGATTAGCGAGAATATAATGTATAGGAGGCCATACCAGCGAATGGAATATAACACTAGGTTTGTACATTAAAAGTTTTGTTTAATAATAATAATAATAATAATAATAATAATAATAATAATAATAATAATAATAATAATAATAATAATAATAATAATAATAAAAGATATCCCCGTAACATGCCATGAAGGCACTTGGGGGGGCATGGAGGTAGAGCCCCATGCTTTCCATGACATCGGCACTAGAATGAGGTGGTGTGGTCGGCACCACGCTCTGACCGCCTTTTACCCCCGGGAAAGACCCGGTACTCAATTTTATAGGAGGCTGAGTGAACCTCGGGGCCGTTCTGAAAGTTTGGCAACGAGAAAAAATCCTGTCACCACCTGGGATCGAACCGTTTAATAATAATAATAATAATAATAATAATAATAATAATAATAATAATAATAATAATAATAATAATTATCCTTTGTAATTAATTATTGTCATTATTTTAATCGCGAAATAACCTATTTATACCACGCGGGTTTTCGTTATCCCTAGAAGAATTAAAAACCTTCGAGGTATTGTCTACGATAATTCAAGATGTTTGTAATATTAAAATGTTTTTATTGTAATGAATATTTAAGCTGTCGTGTACGCGGTCATGCAAATTCCAAGTCGAAATACAGGATATTGTATTATTTTCAGAGTTTAATATCCTGTGTACTTTTACTCCTGCGTCTTGAACAACAAGAAAGAGTACAAAAAGTTAAGAGAGAGTGGGGAATCGAAATAAAAGAAAATAATAACAAAAGAGATGATACGAAGGAAACGCAATAACGCTGTTGTGAAGATGGAAGTGGCAAGAAGGATAAAAGGGGAGAAGGAACAGTCTGCGGGGGACAATAAAGAAGATAGTCTAGAAAATTAACTTGGGTCGTTCTGCGGCATCGTCATCATCGTTGTCTTCTCTGGTCGTTGTCTTTATCCACGTGCTGCATGGATACTCACAAACAGGACAATTAAAACATTACTTGGGGGGGTCTTAACTTGGTACCGTCCGAACTCGTTAAGACGAGGATGTATCACTTCTCTTATCTTGTTGCATTTTATGAATTCTGTATTGTTTATTCGCATATAAAATTATTATTGCTTGATCTCTATCGGCAGAAGGAAGGAACAAATTGCACAGCTTCATTCCTTTCCCAAGAGTTAGTTAACGAAAACATTTTAAGATGATTTTAATATTTTGTTTAAATGTTGTTTTTATGATAAATCTTTTGATAGGTACGTAGGTTTTAATAAAGCCAATTGATTTAAATATCTTATTTAAATGATGTTTCTACAACAAATAATCTTCTGATAGAGTAGGCCTATTAATGTTTAACTGAAACATTTGTAGCCTTATGCGGATTTCGTAAGGTACAAGTTTTTATTGATGTTGTGCCTACTCTTATTAGAAAAAAGAGCTAATTTAACCTAGAAACTCAATAGGCCTATCTCTTCATAGGTTATGAAAAAGCTTTTGAAGAAGTAAGAATACCACTCTTGTTCCGTAGCCAAAAAGAAAAAAAAAAATCTAATCTATTATTTGCAGAAATAATTAAAATGTATGATAATAATGGAATAAAAGTTAAAATGTACAGAATGAACCGTAAGCTATGTCATTAATTTCAAAAGGTTATTCCTTGAGATATTTCAAACAAAGTTTAATACAATTTTGCTCGTTTTTGCTTCTTTATGAAAATTCTTTTCTATGAAACATTTCATAGTGCGTTTTGGGAAAGCCATTGATTTTAATTCCCAATATGCTTAGTCAATTTAAGAGAACATTGTAATGAATGATTTTAAAAGTTTTAATTTTGTCCTGTAAATGTGTAGGCTAAATTTTCATCCTGCAAAAGAATTTTACAACGTTAAATTTGTTCGGATCAAATTTCTGCACCTTTAAAGGATAAAACTAAAAGTCTTTCAATCATTTATTACCATAATATTCTGTTCTCTTAAATTGACTGAGCATATTGGGAATTAAATCAATGTCTTTCCTAAAACACGCATGAAATATTCCATATAAATCCATTTTTATCTCGAAAAGAAAGCAAAAACGATCAAAACTGTATTAAATTTTTTAGTTTGAAGTATCTCAAAGAATAACTCCCTCAATTTAATGACTTCACTTACGGTTCACTCTGTAGCTATAGTAAATTAAAATGTTATAGAAAAATTAAGGAACTTTTGCCACAAAGATGCCCATATTTCCCAATTTTATTTATTAATATAATAAACAATGAAACGAAAGAAACATAAAATGTGTCAATATTTCAAGAAGCAAATTCAAACTGTTTTGTTTGCAGAAGACTAGGTTGTAATAGCAGACTGAGAGGATACTTTACAAAGACCAGTACCGTCATTTCCCATAACTAAGGTCCTGGAACACAACTATGGTCCACGATACAACCATTCAAAGAACATTGTAGAAGTAACATAGACCGTTCGTAGATAGCTTTAGGGACTTGACTGCAAACTACAGTACAACAAAAATGTAGATAAACGAGATACTACATTACGCAGTACAAAATTTGAATGGTTGTATCATGGACCATAGTTGTGTTCCAGGAACATAATTATGGGAAACGATGGTACGTAAATTTCGAAACAATGACACGGTTTAAACATTTCTGATACTGGTATATTTTATATCAAAATAAATGGCTCTCAAAGAATGGGACCCAATTACGGGTAAAATTATAACAAATAGTAAAATAATTGAGTGAATAAATACTTTAACTATCTTAAATGTACAATCATGTCTAAAAACATTAATCTAAATCTGAGATCAGTTACATGAACACATGGCATCTATAACATGCAAAAAAAGGAGGCAGGACAAAAATAGTAAAATCGGTCTACTGATTTACCCAAGGATTCTGCAAGCGCGATATGATGTTGAAGCTTGTATAAATAAACTTAACAAAGAAAAGTAACACATTTAAAATATAATTAATAATAATTAATAATATGAATTCTAATATGAATGTTAGAATAAAATTTAGCATGATTGTAATATTTTAATGTTACTAATCATTTGTTAGCTGTTAATATTTGAATAAAATAGTAAAATCGGTCTACTGGTTTACCCAAGATTCTGCAAGCGCGATATGATGTTGAAGCGTGTGTAAATAAACGTAACAAAGAAAAGTAACGCATTTAAAATATAATTAATAATAATTAACAATATGAATTCTAATATGAATGTTAGAATAAAATTGAGCATGATTGTAATATTTTAACGTTACTAATCATTTGTTAGCTATTAATATTTGAATAAAATTACTTTAAGAATATTTTAGTATCTTATTTAAATGCCCTTTTTATTGAAAATGTGACAGCGAGAATTTATTTCTACTATAATTTTCATTATCTGAAGAATTAGACGCCAGGAGATATTAATTTTATGAGTGATTTGAGATGCGATACGTCGCTTCTGTGACATGAAAGGTACACTAAAAATATCTGCTTTAAAAAATGTGATTATTAGTGTGTCTAAATTACATTTCTTAGCGTATTATAAAGATCAGTTATTATGACAATGAGAACATATTTCCATTGTGATTTTCCACAACAAATGGAATTAATATATGTTTTGTCATTCGCGCAAGGTTGGTTGATATGTTTTAATTTAATTTTATAGAGTTGTAATTTAAGTTTATAGAGATTGACATTGACAGAGTAAAATATGAATTCACACTCTGAATTTGACTTACATGTTTTCAATGGCGGCTTTAGATTTTCGCTTCGACATCTAGTGGCGAAACTGAAGTTATGTTCTCCAAGGTTGTTTGCCATTTATGGTGCATAAGCAGTAGAATTACCATAGATAAGATATGGATAGCACAACAATATTTATTAGGAATACCTTTGGACAGATTTTCAGTACATGTAAAAAATAATTTTATTAATGAAACAGTGACAGAGAAACGGAAACAGACAGGTTTGGAGCTACAGAAAATGAAATTGGATATAAATATTTGACTTGCTTAATTCTTGAAAGTATTATTATCCTCCTGCATCCTAAGACATTTGTTGTTTTATTTTTAAAGTTCAATATAGTTCTACATCTAAAAAAAATCACTGATATGAGGGAAAACGCTGAAAAATTCTGCAGGTTACAGTTAGGGTACAAATGCTGGTATATTATACAATACTTCGGGTTCCTTCACATCTTATAGGCCTATCATAATCATGTATGAAGTATGATATAGTATACTATATTCTCAGGACTCAGGAGGGTATAGGCTAATAATAATAATAATAATAATAATAATAATAATAATAATAATAATAATAATAATAATAATAATAATATTTCTCTGCTCTAAAATACAGCAGACTACCAGACAATCATACCGTAGTTGACAACCCTGGCATGGAATAATGATACGTCGCAAGGAATACTGAAAACAAAAGTCTGGTTACGGATATGAGCGAGGTTCAACAGAGATGATGATGTGAATTTTCGTAATTAGCATCTGTGGGCTGATGAAAATTCCCTTGCAGTTGAAGAAACAAGGCATCAGCACCGATTCTCAATCAACGTAGGGCCATACGTGCTACCACTGAGACTTTCAGGACTTTCTTATTAACGTATTGCCTGCCTTGCTGGAGAATGTGCCATGTCAGCAGGACTACAGATGTGGTTCATACACGATGACGTAACAGCACATTTTCTCCGCAATGTGCGTGAACACCGGAAGTTGACATTTCAGGACCACTGCATTGGTCGGCGAAGCCACACACCTTGGCCTGCTCGTTCCCCAAACCTAAATCCCCTAGACTTTTGGTTATGGGGACACATGAAGGAACCATGTCAATTTCAAAGAGTGCGTGATTCTTTGCGCCAAAGGGCAGAGGAATGCACTACCATGAATGGACGTCAGATTGAGCACCTCCTATAAAGAAGTGTTCAGATCTCAGAAAGTGTGTGTTGTAGGATCCATATTTGTTAGACATTACTTTCTTGTTTTGATGCATACTAGCACCTCCTAAAATATTGGATACTTTTTTAACACTCTGTATAATACTCAGTAAGTTTTTAGTTATGATTTATATTGTGTTATAATTTTATAGGTAGGTAAAAAGTTTTTGTGAAATATTAAAAAAAAAGTGTTCAGCTCCTACTCGCAGCAGAATTTAAACTTCATAGGCTGTGAATGTGAAGTAATATTTTTAAATATTAGTGTTAGTGTAAAGAGATGCGATAAATTAGGCTTAAATTTAACACTATTATGCTCAGTACTCTTCAGAATTTAAACACGAAACGATTTATGATAGTTGAAATATGATATGAAAAATGAAGCACACACAACCAGATTAATTTTGAATAATTTCGAGGGAAAAATTGTTCCGGAGCCGGGTATCGAACCCGGGACCTTTGGTTTAACGTACCAACGCTCTACCACTGAGCTACCCGGGAACTCTAACCGACACCGATCCAATTTTTCCCTCTATATCCACAGACCTCAAAGTGGGCTGACAACTGTCAAGCAACCAACTTCGAGTGCACACTAACTCCGTGTGACTTAAATTGTGATTTTCTGTTAACGAACAGTGACGCGTATTATGCAAATCAAGATTTCAGGTATAACTCTCTGTAAAGTTGATTTGAATAATTTCGAGGGAAAAATTGTTCCGGAGCCGGGTATCGAACCCGGGACAGATTAATTTTGTTTATAATTTACTTTTCAAACATTTTATGAACACGTGCATTTGATTTAAAGTGTTATATCATGAACTACGGTTTCAATTCTACATTACTGACACCAGTTGAATCAGGCATCGCACTCGTTGATTGTTCGTTAATTTTTTAGGGTATAGGAACAGACACTAAACCGTTGGCACTTTGTAAATGACCTACAGAAGAGAGGTTAGAAAATGTATTTTTCCCTTGTCCTGAATTCTCGCACTAGTCCCAGTCTACTCTCTTCCATTTTTGGCAGAATTTTCGGTTATTCATTTACGCTCTTTCTTTCAAGCCACACTCTTGTTCGTTAAACCCCTGATTTCTTCATATTTTCTAGCTAAACGCTTCCCGACAATGTAGTTTCGACTGCATAACTTTACAACACTACACAGAAGATGCACTGCCCGACAGTAGCCCCACTCCGAATAATGTATGAATTTAATTTGTGTAATTTTTTTTAAAACCGCAGACATCAACAACTTCATTTACACGATAACATAGTAACGTACATCATACCTTGGCAATAACAAGCAAAACCCACTTAAAACGTCCTTCATAGAATTTTGTTTCAACGCGTTCGAATCGTTCTCTGCATAAAGAAGTTTAACTTCAACAATTTAGTTCTAATTTGATTGTTTTGCTACGCCAGGTGAACATAATCATACGTTCACGTGCAGTCAAATATAAGAGGAATAATTAACTTACCTTTTCTGTTCCTTCCTTCAAACCACAGCACTGAAGACATTTTCTCCGGCTTCTTTGACGTCGTAGTTACTTGCAGTATGCTGAATAAAATGTAGAAAATTGAAAACTTCTGTATAATTATGTGACGTTTGAATAGTAACCTGATTCCACCTCACTATATGCTCGCAAGCCTAATTTTATCACTTTTTCACAATATTATATTCTGAGTAGATTAACACAAAATTTCTGACACAATTCGAAGTGTTGAAGTACACTCATTATAATAAAAAACACAGAGGATTGAACAAACCCTGCACATTCCCCGCTATTATAAACAAAAACACAACCACTTTACTACACTCTTCGGTTGAATTATCTTGATGTTGAAGACTGTTCTTGAAGACTGCAGAAATGCTGTTTAAGGTGCAAAGATGAAAAATATGCAAGTAAATACGAGTTTACTTGTTATTTGACAACACAACCAACCACACAGTTTAAAATCAACTGAACGAACTCCGTATTTCAAACTTAAGTTCTTTCGTATTGGGAACACTAAAGGATTACAGGTTTAAGAAAAAAACTTTCTATTTTATTGTACGTTCTAAAACTCAGCAAGGGAAGTAAAAGGATCTTGTAAAGGTATTTTGGAAAGTTGCATTTTTTCTTCTTGTACTAGATCCGTATTTTAGGGTGGAGGTTGACTGAAGTTTTTATTGCTGCAAGAAAGGGTCAACGTATTGTAAAATGTGAACAAGGGGTTATTTTCATCTCAGGACCGTAAAGTAATTCTGTTGGTGAGGGTTGCGTGTATTGGGAGTAGAAGTGTTTCGCCGATTAGACTGTATGAAGTGAAAGTGGAAGACCAAGCTCCCTGAAAATGTACAGCGAAGGAAATAAAATCTGGTTCGCATACAATTCGTTCAAGAGTACAGTATTTGACATTCGTTATGGAAATGGGACATTAGTAACTAAAATTATGAAGAGTTACATGTTATGTTTTTTTTTTTCATGAAAATAGCAGTACGGATACTACACTTAAACACTAAAAAGTTCATTATTTATGAAGAAATCATCGTGTAATATGACAGGAATGAAGGATGACGGATTGCTGATGTCAGTTCAAGAATGTTTTACGAAATCAATCGTAGTGGAAAAGATAAATCCTTCCAGAGGGAGAAGAAATCAGTGTCCAGAATCATCTTGTATTATCTTCTTTGAATAAAACTTTATTTAACAACAACAACAATAATAATAATAATAATAATAATAATAATAATAATAATAATAATAATAATAATAATAATAATACAGTGATACTTAACCTTGCGGAGTTGAGTCCATTGATTCCATAAGGCTTTTCTCTTACACTCAACCACGAATATTACTTGCTTATGCAGTCAATTTAAACATACCAATGTACGAAGTTTAAGTAATTCGTCAGATGCGTTTCCAATTCACTGTGGGCTAAAGGAAGAAGATGCACTATCACCTTTACTTTTTAACTTTGCTCTAGAGTATGCTATTAGGAAAGTCAAGGATAACAGAGAGGGTTTGGAATTGAACGGGTTACATCAGCTGCTTGTCTATGCGGATGACGTGAATGTGTTAGGAGAAAATCCACAAACGATTAGGGTAAATACGGGAATTTTACTTGAAGCAAGTAAAGAGATAGGTTTAGAAGTAAATCCCGAAAAGACGAAGTATATGATTATGTCTCGTGACTAGAATATTGTACGAAATGGAAATATAAAAATTGGGAATTTATGCTTTCAAGAGGTTGAAAAATTAAAATACCTGGGAGCAACAGTAACAAATATAAATGATACTCGGGAGTAAACAAAACACAGAATAAATATGGGAAATGTCTGTTATTTATTCGGTTGAGAAGCTTTTATTATCCAGTCTGCTGTCAAAAAATCTGAAAGTTAGAATTTATAAACAGTTATATTACCGGTTGTTCTTTATGGTTGTGAAACTTGGACTCTCACTTTGAGAGAGGAACATAGATTAAGGGTGTTTGAGGATAAGGTGCTTACGAAAATATTTGGGGCTAAGAGTGATGAAGTTGCAGGATAATGGAGAAAGTTACACAACACAGAACTGCACAAATTGTATTCTTCATCTGACATAATTAGGAACTTTAAATGCAGACGTTTGAGATAGGCAGGCCATGTAGCACGTATGGGCGAATCCAGAAATGCAGATCTTTGGGGAGGCCGAGACGTAGATGGGAGGATAATATTAAAATGGATTTAAGGGAGGTGGGATATGATGATAGAGAATGGATTAATCGTGTACAGGATAGGGACTGATGGCGGGCTTATTTGAGGGCGGCAATGAAACTCCGGGTTCCTTAAAAGCCATTTGTAAGTAAGTAGTGTAGGCTAAATAGATATAGGTGATTCATTTTTTACAAAAAAAATCCATTTTTGATTGAGAATGAACAAATTTTCGCTCATCTTCTCCCTTAAGTTTAGGCGCTCTAGGAGATTATTGCATGCGGAGGGAGGATTTTCCAGTATGTTGTTGTACCCCAGCCTATTTCGAATATTGAATCATATGTAGAATACTTCAATTAAAATACTCGTATGCAGTTGAAACTCGATTCTTATTTCTCGATGCTTGAAAAGATTAACAGCTTGAGAATGTTTTACGTTTTCTCGCACCTAGTTGATGCTGCTGTTAACTTGCACAGTAGTCATAGACGCGTTTTTGTTCGCTTCTATTTTATGGACCGTTAACCGGGTGCACAACCATTAGTAAGGTTATATGTATCGTCCTTACTATTATTAACGAGGCCCCCTCTATTAAGCATTACTTGATAGCCCATTAAATCATATCTTCACAGGACGCTCGCAGATAATGGTATCGAGTAGGTAACCTTTCAACGCTTGTAATAGAATATAGTCTACCCAGGTGACTTTTTAGTGGCTTTATGGTCTTGTAATGTCCTTTATGTTTAATCGTAAATAACTGTCGAATTGTTTATGTTTATTGCAGAGTGAAATCTCCATCTCTTTTATGGGCCATTAATGGAGTGAACAGCCGTTACAGTGCACTGCTATATGTATCAACTCAACGAGCTTCAACAGGTAGGATCTATTTAGTTGTTTCCAAGCCAATATATATTAGTACAACTTTGTTAAAATATTTGCACATAAAACGACATGCAATATTTTTTTCTGTATCACTGATTTTCGTAAGGTCCAATTTATAATTGTTGTATTTAATAAACTCTGCCATATTTTTTCACAATGCCTATGCATTTTACATCTTCTCTGAAGTTGAAATCTGTTTTAAAATATACAGTAGAACTTGGTTATAACGACATCCAAAGGACCTTAAAAATTATGTTGTTATAGATGATTGTCGTAGTAACCGAGATTCACATTATCAATCTAGTGAAATGGAAAATGAAAAATAACAAAATTAATTGGACTTATTTTAGATTTATGTATTGACTTCTAAACCTACAATGAACATAATAAAATACACGTAGGCCTACAATTATAAATACAGTATTCTGTATTAAAACAGTTTGTTCAGTACTCACCAAACTACTTTACTTAGAAGTGAAGTAATCAGTCATTTTTACTCTGTTGTTTTCTACTTGTCCAATACATACTTTCTAGGACTAAATTACGTTCTATGTTCATAATTTCAGTTGCAATTTCACTGCTCCCTTCCCTAGCTTCATAGAACATGTTCATAATTCTAATGACTTCTAAAGCGTCACTCACTTCTTTTAGTGGCCATACTGCGTTAAAATGCGTGCACTTAGTGAAAACGTCCTGTCGAAACTGATCTAATACCGCATGAATTCGGGCAAGTTACAATGGGGTGGGGAATCCGCCTGCATTCCAGAGGTCTATGACAGAAGGAGACTGTAAAGAATTTGTCAGGGTCAGATTTCAACAAAGTATTTCTTAAAATACTTTGGGTCTTAGAAAATCTTATTCCAAACTGAGGTTGAAAATGCGAGGTAGACGCATATGCGTTTGTCGTATTAAGCAAGGTAGGAAAACATAGGCTATGTCTTATGGGGAATTTGTTGGGACCACAGAATATTTGACGTTATAGGCGAGGTGTCGCAGAAAACGAGGTCGCTATAACCAAGTTCTACTGCACTCAGAACGGTCTATAACTCCAGAACGAAAACAAAAATAAACATGGGGACCTTGCCTTTAGTCTATGCATATGTCAAAATGTGCTGAAAAAAAAAGTGTGAGAAAACAGCTTGTAGGCTATAGTTTGCACGGAGACAAAATTCGAGAGTTCAACCAGTTAAATAAGTCTTTTGACGTAACTTCTATGCTTCCAAGCGCAGCAGAATACCGAAACTTGCTCAACATGTAGCCTAAATGAGATATTGCTGCTGATTCATTTTTCATAAAAAAAAACGAAAACGCT
Organism: Periplaneta americana; assembly: GCF_040183065.1. Lineage (NCBI taxonomy): Eukaryota > Metazoa > Arthropoda > Insecta > Blattodea > Blattidae > Periplaneta > Periplaneta americana. The sequence continues at coordinate 157,708,382 of NC_091118.1, read as the reverse complement.
ATTATTTTATTGAAAATGACCAAATTTCAGCCGTCTACCCCTTAAATCCAGGCGCCCTAGGAGGTTACTCCATGCGGAGGGAGACTTTTTCAATACAGTAGAGCTTAGCATTCTTTGTCGATGTATCTCAGCCTATTTCGAATATTGATCCATACATTTTACTTCGCAGTACATTAAGTCATATTTTCCGTTTCTCTCTAGAGCCTCTCTTTTTTTACATTTCTGTTTCCTCCAGTCTTTCTTCGCTTATCACTTTCTTTTCTTAGTTCGTTATTATTCCTTTACATTTCTGTTTCTTCCAGTCATCCTTCATTCTTTATCTGTAATACTCTTTTACCCTTAAAACTCAAGAATCATGGTATTTTACAAACAATTTGAAATTTGTGTAATTCTGAAAATATTGAAATTAGGACAAATGTTTTTATGACTATTTTGCTCAGAATGTCTTCGGAAATAAGCTCCGTAAGGGAAGGCAAATCTTCATGAATCACCCTGTATAAGATACGGGAAAGAATGGATCTCCGTAGAATACTAGTGATAAAAATATATATAAACGTGTGGGTAGTATGAATATTGAACGTCCCAGAAAACAATGAAAAAAATGAAGCCGTAACAGACCGATAACCTAATCCGTGAAGTGATGATAATATTATAAGATAAATTAAAAATTAATTTATTGATTTTTTCGTAATTTACAAATTTAATTTACATTTTAAACGAATACAGTCAATATTTCGTCTCAATATTTCTTCATGTTGTTCAGGCTTCGATCTCGATCTAGTAAGAATCTAAAACATAAATTATATCTAAACTAAGTTTAATTCGGAAAGTCAATATGGTTATTGTGGTTTTGAAGGGAATTTTCTTGAGGGTGTGAATGTTAAAAAAAAAATGTTTTATCTTGCCGTCCAACAAATGCCAACCCTCTCATTAGAATAATTTTTGTTATGGAGTAAGGACATTAAAACATTACCGACTCACTGTCACAAATGATTTAGTAAAACATAAATTTGAGCTATTAGTAAATTAACATTGTGTCATTAAAATTATACGATAGACAAACAAGCCATTGCGCTGATTCACTTCGACATTTACATTAAATATGAATGTGGAGACATGTCTGTTGTGTTACGGCTAAAAGGATTTTGTATGTCACATACGGGAATGCAGCAGACGTGGCTATTTGAACACTGTCTCCTAAATTCCTTACGGGACTGACATTTTATAAAGATTAATGTCTTTAGCTTGTAACATCAGCGGAATCAAGAGGGGTGGAGTTTACTAAAGGCGAATAGGGGTGTTCGGTTCTCTTACCCTCATGTATGGACCCGCATCATCCCCCATTTAGACTAATGAGGAACAATGGTTCCATCGAGGCAATGGCTGCCTTGCACTTTATCCTCTTACTGCTGTTACGTCTTGCACACAGGCTTGTAACTGCATGAAGTGCTACCAACGTTGTCATCACACCTGTAGGTGAAAATACCAACATATTTCGATAACATATGACGGGAAATTACAATCTTACTTTCAGTCGAATGTTTTTCCATACCGGCAACACCAAGTGGAGAATTTATGTAATAAGATAGTGCTAAAAGACATTTTTCGCAGGGTTGTCAAATTTTTACTAACTCATCTCATTATCGACGTTCTAGAAGGAAATTCCCAGCCCTGATTTCACTGTAACTTTGTTTGTTTTTTTTTTTTACAGATATTCCATTTCCTTTTGCTATACATACACTACCTGTACAACACTAAGAAATTTTAATGTTTCTAAATACCCAATAATTATATTTTTAATTATTAAAATTTGTGGAGTATTTTTTCAGCCGAACAGCGTTTATCTGATAGAACTAAAAAGTACTAAAGATGTAAGTTCAGTTCCCTCATGTAAACAACATACTAGGTATAATATCTTTAATGTATAATTTATAGTTTATTTATATTTAAATTGCATTTATTTCATATTAAATTTTTGAAAGCATTTTGATCAAGATCATTTCTTTAAATGTAATGTATATTCTACGGTTCGAGTCCTCATAGGGGAAGAAATCTTCTCATGTATGAAACCGGTGCCCACCCAGTATCGTGATGCACTTGGGGAGCTACGATAGGTAGCGAAACGAGCTATAACGGCTGAAGGAATCATAGTGCTAACCACACGATACCTCCATTCTGGTTGGATGATCGTCCAGCTCTGCTACGGCATGTGGACGTGAAGCCAGTAGCCAGATAGTCAATCTGGGTTCTTATAAGGGCTGTAGCACCACGATTATTATTATTATTATTACTATTATTATTATTATTATTATTATTATTATTATTATTATTATTATTCGTTCATTCAGTGTTCTGCCTAAGAGCAGGTCTTTCACTGCAAACTCAGCATTCTCCAATCTTTCCTATTTTCTGCCTTCCTCTTTGTCTCCTCCTATGATTCATGTATCTTAATGTCGTCTATCATCTGATATCTTCTTCTGCCCCGAACTCTTCTCCCGTTCACCATTCCTTCCAGTGCATCCTTCAGTAAGCAGTTTCTTCTCACTCAGTGACTCAACCAATTTCTTTTTCTCTTTCTGACCAGTTTCAGCATCATTTTTTTTTCACCCACTCTTTTCAACACAGCTTCATTTCTTATTCTGTCTGTCCACTTCACATGCTCCATTCTTCTCCATATCCACATTTCAAATGCTTCTATTCGCTTCTCTTCACTTCGTCGTAATGTCCATGTTTCTGCTCCATACAATGTCACGCGCCATACAAGCACTTCAATTATCTCATTGTTATTATTATTATTATTATTATTATTATTATTATTAATATGCATTCTACATTAAAGATTTTAGAGTACCTATGTTGTTCACATGAAAGAATTATACTTGCATACGAAGTTTCGTTAAATATTTTAAGTACTTTGAGTTATCTGGTAAAGGCTGTCCGGCTTAACAAAATACTCCACAAATTTTCAAAATAAAAAAATAACTATTACGATTACAAAAAAACTTTAAAATTCCTTATTAATGAACAGAGAGTACGTATAAGTTGAGTTATTTTTATTTGCAAGGAACCTATAAATTCTGGGGAAAAGAATGTTGAAATACAGTAAAATCTGGAAGATTGGTAGCAACAAGCACTAATTTTTCTCTTTCCTACAATGTAAGTGAGCAATTTTAAGTGTAATTAAAAAAGAAATAGCAGTAGTGGTTACCACATTTGCAAACTGTGTGTAATTTAACTGAGTTGCTAACGAAGTGTATTAAGTTTGAAGAACAACACTTCTGAAGGACATATTAGAAATGACCAGTGAAGCCGTGCTATTCCATAAAAAAGTACATGAAGGACTTCTAATGAAAAAATAGTGCACAGAGAGAAGTGGATGTTTTCCTTCCCTGATCCCTCTTCACCCCCATGCTGTTAATGGCCATCAGCAAATACCATTACAGACGAAGAAAAATCTAATCAATATCTCAACATCTCCCCTTTTTTCCCCAGAAATCCTAAGCGTCCCTTCTTTGAAGACAGAGCGGGCAAAGGTCCTTTGGGGGAGAAATAAGGAAATTACAATGATGGGGCCGATAGTATGAGACCCCTATCATTTTAACTAACGTCGCTTCGTGCTGGCTTCCCGGCAGTTGCCAAGTGACCTTGCCATCATCCTCGGCCGTACGACCACCATTAAGGAGCCATCGAATTAGGTGCCTGATGTGGCGAAGAGAACCTTGTTTATTTATCTGAAATGGAAAAAAGAAGGGAGGGCGACTGCTTATCTATGTTACCAGTCTTTATTGAAACTTTTGATCTGTAACTACACTACCTGTCTTTCGGAATTGCAGTTTCTTTTCCTTAATGAGTTTGACATTTTTAAAATGATTAACATGAAATTGTTATTTATTTTCTTCTTTTTTATTTTCAAATGACTGTTACATCTCCAACATATTTTTTCAGACTATCTTTTCATTGTTTGTCTTGGTTTCTTTACCGGGATTTGTAATGCATGTATAGGCCTACGATTTATTTTTCTGTTATATGCTTTTATTATTTATTCGTTTTACATGATACAGTATGCTTTGTATGTTTGTCAACAGTAGGCCTAATGTCACTAGAGGTTTTGATTTATCTAGAGAAAATCAAAACTCGAGTGGGATTTAATTGACTATCAGAAGTCTACACGATTAGAAGAATGTATATAAAGATTATAAGAAATAAAGTACTGTACTCTAATACACTAAAATATTAACTGACTTACTAAAATTCTATTTCACTAATATTAGCTTCACCAAAACGCTTGAACGGAGCTGCCATTTTCAGTTGACTGTCTATGCGGTAAACAAATAATGATCGCAAAGCATGTTTTGTAGTATACTTACTTACTGGCTTTTAAGGAACCCGGAGGTTCATTGCCGCCCTCACATAAGCCCGCCATTGATCCCTATCCTGAGCAAGATTAATCCATTCTCTACCATCATATCCATTTTAATATTGTCTTCCCATCTACGTCTCTGCCTCCCCAAAGGTATTTTCCCCTTCGGCTTCCCAACTAACACTCTATATGTATTTCTGGATTCGCTCATACGTGCTACATGCCCTGCCCATCTCAAACGTCTGGATTTAATGTTCTTCCATTCCGAGGCTTATTTTGAGGTTTCGTAACAAGCTGTTTTTTCGGTGATGGGTTGTTACCCCTTCGCCCAACCCCCAAGCTGGAGGACTAGCACTCATCGGCTGTCCGCGACTGCTTATTCAATATATTCTCAGCTACCCTCCATATCTGGATGTGTTTTGTAATAGACCGCAAAGAATTTACAATTCGAAATTTTGGCAAACAAAGAAACAAATGGTAGGGAAGTGATAAAAACGGAAGAAAGTATATAAAGTTTAGATGAAATAAAGTACTGTAATACAATAAAATAGAGTCCGCACCTGTGGAGTAACGGTTAGCGCATCTGGCCGCAAAACCAGGTGGCCCGGGTTCGAATCCCATTCGGGGCTAGTTACCTGGTTGAGATTTTTTCCTAGGTTTTCCCTCAACCCAATATGAACAAATGCCGGGTAACTATTGGTGCTTACCGCGGACTTGTTTTACTGGCATTATCACCTTCATCTCATTTAGATGCAAAATAACTTAAGATGTTGTTACAGCGTCGTAAAATAACCTACTACAGTAAAATAGATATTAATTGACTTACTAAAATTATTCTATTTCACTAAAGTTACCTTCACCAAAACGTTTGAACGGAGCCGTCATTTTCAGTAGACTATCAATGCGGGAAACAAATGACGATCGCAAAACATGTTTTATAGCACCGTGAAGAATTTTCAGTTTGAAATCTTGACAAACAAAGCAACAAATGCTAGGGAAGTGATAAAATTGTGCGATAAGCAGCCATGATTGGTTGAAAGAAGTCCTTTCATACCGTTTTATTGGTCAAAAGTAGTGTGAAGTAGTAACAGTGTAATAGTCACTGTAAAATTTGGATGTTTTGCAAAATGCTTATTATTATTATTATTATTATTATTATTATTATTATTATTATTATTATTATTATTATTATTATTATTATTATTATTATTATTGGGTTAATATATGCCAGAATGGGTGCAGAAAGAATAATGCTGAAACTGATCAGGAAGAGGAAAAGGAATTGGGTGAGCCACTTGCTAAAGAGAAACTGCCTACTGAAGAATGGATTGGAAAGAATGGTGAACGGAAGAAAAGTTCGGAGCAGAAAGAGATATCAGATGGTAGACAACATAAGATTCATACATCATATGCGGAGACTAAGAGGAAGACGGAAAATAGGGAACAATTGAGAATGCTGGATTAGCAGTGAAAGACTGTCCTTGGATAGAACAACATGGATGGATGGATTAATTAATGAATGATATGTGCCAACTGTATATAGATTTAAATGCGTGTCGAGGTATTTAGGAGTGATGGAACCAAATTTTGCTTTAGGTATTAAGCTCTTTCTGCTTATTTTCGGAATAAGTTATTATTTTTATCATTTTTTTATCCCTTAAAAATCAATTGAAAGTATATTTATTTGGTATTTTAAGTTATATTAACTTAAATTTTATTGTCTTCAATTTATCCTTCACATGTACAGTAAGGGGCATAATTTTATTTTAATAATCTAATAACTAATATTATAAGATAGAAAAGGAAAGAAAGGGGAAGTGGAAAGATGAATAAGAAAAGGAAAGGAAAATGGATGGGAAAGGAATAAATGTCTTTACCAAAGTGTTCACTCTTTATGGTCACTCTGTGTACAGAGGAACAGAATTGTTGCAAACTGTGAAAATCTCCAATGCTAAAGTACTGTATGTATAATATTCATATTGTTGTTTACGTTATTCTTTAATTAGTTCTGTCATTTAATTTAGCCTTCTGCGTGGTTAAATCAATGTTAGTCAAAATTGTGTGTTAAGCTGTGTTTTTCATTAACTTAATAACTTTGGGAGATACAATGCCGCTAATTTGGCAGATTATCGTAGCCTGCTGTCAACGTGTGGGGTTTCTGTGTTAACTTCTGCGTTCCAAAGCACGCTCCCACAATCGTGATGATTGTTAAGATTGCGGCGTGTATATAACGTGATGTTAAACTCTCTTTAGTGATGTATTCTCTTTAGTGATGTCTATCTCAAAGAATTTCCAATTTACTTCAACCGAAAGTCTCTTCATCTGAGCAAACCCCATTCATAAAATGTCTCTGCCTTGCGCTTTTGTACAATGACCGGACAAAGGTAGGCGTATTATATCGCCGTGGTAACCTAAGTGCAAATGAACTTCATACAATTTAAAGTCGGTTTGTTTGTACTGTTCTGTCAGTCTGAGGTATTATCGGCCGCAAGAGCAGACTTTTAGTCTCGAGTGAAAAGGTGACTTTTTCAGGAAACCTGGCGTTATTATTCTGGGTCATGTATCGTGAATGTCTTCGAGATTTTTATGGATTTCTCCGAAACACTTCTGAAATTCTTACTTGAAATATATTACCACCAATTTCCTTCAATTTAAATAAATAAATAAATAAATAAATAAATAAATAAATAAATGAATAAATGAATAAGTGAAAAATGAATAAATGAATAGATAAATAAGTAAATAGATAAAGAAATAAGTAGTAAATAAATAATTAAGTAAACAAATAAGTAAATAAATAAAAAATATATATATAAATAAATAATAACAAACAAAGAAAGGAACAAGTGGACAGAGACAAATAAAGAAACAAATATAAATATAAATAAATAATAACAAACAAACAAAGGAACAAGGAGACAAAGAGGCAAATAAAGAAACAAAATATAAATAAATAAATAAATAAATAAATAAATAAATAAATAAATAAATAAATAAATAAATAAATACGAGTAGTAACAAACAAACAAACAAAGGAAGAAGTAGACAAATAAGCAAACAAAAATAAAAATAAATAAATAAATACAAACAAACAAAGGAACAAGTAGACAAAGACACAAATAAAAGAAACAAAAATAAATAAAATAAATAAATAAACAAATAAAATTAATTTAAGAATAATTGAATCAATAAATAAGTAAATGCATAAGTAAATAAAAAGTAAACAAATAAATAAGCAAATAAGTAAATAAACAAATAAATAAATATTAAATAAGTACATAGACAGGTAAGTAAATAAATTGAGAAGTAAATACATGAATAAGTAAATAATGGAGTAAGTAAATAAGTGAATGAGCACATTAGTAAATAAATAAATAGATAAATAAATACATAGAAAATTAAATAGGTAAATAAATAGAAAATGGATGGCTGGCTGATGGATGGATGGATAAATTAAATAAACAAACAGTAGGCTAGTCAATAAACAAGCACTGTGGCTCAAACATTATCGCGCTGAACTTCCATCCATGCGACTCGAGTTGGAACCCCGACCAGGTGTTGATGGAATTTGTGTTGAACAAAACAGGCCTTGTAGAGGATTTTTCTCGGGATACTCCCATTTCTCTCTTTCCACCAACACACTTCACCTTCTTTTCATTTCATGTGCAGTAGATTGGAGTGAAATCTTGAGGTAGTAACACGGGTTTCATATGATGATATAAGAAGAGCTTGGGACTACAGGTCCTGGGGTAAGGTATGGTCTGTCAACTCTCACTTGGAATGTCGAAGGAGCTCAGAAGCGTTCTGTGATTTGTGAGCGCGAGAGATAGGTCTATACCGGGTGTTTCAAAATGAATATCGGGGTTTTAAGGCTTTGTAGTATTTATTACATTTAACATACAATTATAAATAATACACCAAATGAAAGAGCAACTCAAACAGGTTTGCTACAAGTGCTCAATGTGAGTACCATTCGTCACACGACACATATCGAGTCGATAAGCGAGTTCTTCCCTAACTTTGATCAGTGTGTCTGGAGTAATTGTTGCAACAACTGCTTCAATTCTCCGTCTTAAGTCTGGTAGGTCAGCTGGTAGTGGAGGTACATAGCTACACACGATTCTTTATGAATCCCCAAAGGTAAAAATCGCATGGCGTAAGATCTGGTGAACGTGGAGGCCATGCGAAACAAGCTCTGTCATTCGGCACCTTTCGGCCAATCCAGCGGTCGGGCACATCGTTTAACCAATCATGTACTTCCATATGCGTCTCCTTAAAATTCTGCACACAGACGTCGCTGGAATTGCTAATAATTCACGACTAGCCTTCCGAACAGATTTCTTGGGGCTATGCGTGAAAGACTCTCTCCCTCGTTCAACGCGCAGACAGAGGAAACAGTGCATGCGCGTACAAAACTGTTTGAGTTGCTCTTTCATTTCATGTATTATTTATAATTGTACGTTAAATGTAATAAATACTACAAAGCCTTAAAACTCCGATATTTATTTTGAAACATCCGGTACAATATTAGCTATATTTATTTATGTAATCAGCATTTCAATTGAGACATTTGGTAATGCCTTAATACGATCTTCTGAATATCGTCATCAAACAATTTACCACCAGTCAAGATAGCCAATTCTTCAACGCAGATTCCAGGTTTTTGTCGACCACGAAACCTTGTAAGCATTCTCTTAGAAATGGTTTCGGCTGCAAAAACTGAGAGTATCCGCGGAGGGCTGTCTAGTCTGTGTTAGGTGCGTGGTCAATCAATTCTCACTTGAAATGTCGAAACAGCTGTGCTGTGTGAGCGGGAGATTTGTCGTAAAAGAGGCCGTTCCTAGAAGTTAATAGGATATGGTTTCATTTTCGAGTGCCCGAGAATCACAGCAACATCTTCACTGCTGCCAAAATTTTACATTTCATTTCTCATTTTCGACCAATATTTCACTACGACAAATAATAATCATAAGAGCTCACAAAGTGCTGCATGGCTTCATAATTAATAATCTTAAACTGCGCATACGCTAACCTATTCGATACTCTTTAGCGTAGATTATACGCCACTAATCATTGTTTTCAGAATGCTCTTTTGTATTTTCATGTTTATTTTTAAATTCTGTGTTAATTTTCAATTAAAATGTAATTGTTAGAGGCCTATTTGGACATCAAAAAATGGAATAACGGATAAATGAACATAATATATTGCTTTATAGACAAATAGTCAAATTTCAATAATAATTATACAGATAATGCTTTGTAAGTCGTATAGAGAATAATCTGAACAAGGTCACCGCATTTATTACAACGCAGAATTTCAAGACATGATGAGTAACATTTTGGCGTAATTACAAGTTTGAGGTTTTTACGAGCTAACACTTGCTAGTTTGTTTTAGTTCCAAGATTTGGAGCTGTAAATTACTTAATGTACTTACGTAAGTCAAGACATCTTGGTAAAAGTAATAGCTGCTGTGCTTCAGAAGGCAAACATTTAATTAAAATTCCGTGTCTGTTGTATTTTCCTACACTTAAATTAACAGTCTTTGAAACAGGTTTCTAACTGGCCAGTTACTAGGCAAAACATCTGGATATTTGACATACTTGTAATTAAAGTCTATGCAATTATTCATTTGCGAAAGAGGTAAAGAGTCTGTGCAGGCTGTGGACTCTTTTCTTTCATTTTCCTTCTCGAGGTTGATTCTGCATCTTGATAAAATTTAAAGACATTTCAAAATCCCATATACTTTGAAGGTTTCAGTCATAAGCACCGATTGTTCATCGTTGAGCACTTTGAAACAATACCAGACATTAAAAAGTAGCGGGCCTCCTTGATTATCTCGTAACATAGAGCACACCCAACCCAATGGGAAGGAAATAAAATCTTTACTTTCCTACTGCGAATCGAACTCGGGTTTGCTATCGCAACTTAAAAATTAATAATAGGCCTACCTGGACATCGCTCTTGATGACCTAAACCTTACCGAACTTATTTAGTTTTTTAAGTTATTTTCACTTGGTCCACTTTCCACATCTAAAAATATCGAAAGAGGCATTGTTTTGTAGAACTACCTACACATTTCTTACATTACAAATTTTAAAGATCTTATCGTCGTCGTCGTCTTCCTAACAAGTATTAGGCCGAGTGGCCTGTTACGGTCTCAAACTAGAATTTTCAGTCCATCTCTTCTTCGCACGACCTAGAGATCTTTTGCCATGCGGATGGTAATGAAACAGTGCTTTTGGAATTCTGCATCGATCCATTCCTTCGAGATGACCCTTCCACTGAAGTTGATATTTGCTGATGAACTGCATAATGGATTCTATTTGAAGTTCTTGCATTAAGTATATCTAGCTGTTTCTCTCATGAACCTCATCTCACTTGCTGCTATTCTACTGACATCTTTATTCTTCACAGTTCACGCTTTGCTACCATAGCTTAATACTGGCTGTGCTAAGGTTTTATACAAGCCTATTCTTGTGTCTTTATACTAGTGAAGGTTTCATGATTTTATTAATGATCCCCATTGTTTTATTATATTTACATATTTTTTTAGCAATATCTACTTCATCATAAGGTACCTAATAAAAGATCTTGCTATTACGCCAAATGCATTTTAAAGTTTTGTTTTAATTGTAGTTTTTCTCTTACCTTACATTATACTGCTTCATAATCAATTACAACCAAGAACTTGTTCAAGAACATTATTGTTTGGTGAAATTATTGTCGAAGAATATTTTTTTGCCTTAAAACTTTATTTTATAGGCCTATCTTGTAATTAGGTCCTGCGCCGTGGCGTCGTGGTCTAAGGTATCCTGCCTAGGACTCGCGTTACGGAATGCGCGCTGGTTCGAGTCCTCGTGAAGGAAGAAATTTTCTCATGAAATTTCGGCCAGTATATGGGACCGGTGCCCACCCAGCATCGTGATGCACTTGGGGAGCTACGATAGGTAGCGAAATCCGGTTGCGAATGCCAGAGTAGTCTATATTTGACACTACTCTGGCGAATGCCAGCTATAACGGCTGGGGGGATCATCGTGCTAATCACACGATACCGCCATTCTGGTTGGATGATCGTCCACCTCTGCTTCGGCATGTGGGCGTGAGACCAGCAGCCGGATGGTCGGTCTAGGCCCTTCACGGGCTGTAGCGCCACGGATTATTATTATTATTATTATTATTATTATTATTATTATTATCTTGTAAATAGAGATTTAAAAATATAATAGTTACTTACTGTAGTTTTGTAGGTAATACAATTTTTTAACGTTATTTTTGGAACAAAGGATAAAATATTTTGAAAGAAAATTACTTAAAAACCATCCGACTTCGGGTAAAATAAACAATGCGGACGAATAGAAGTGCTTTTTGCTACAATAAGTTACGGCTTTTTCACTGTGAATAGAAGGCACTCTTTATGATCTTGACTATAATTCGAATTCCTGTTCTGTTTCAAATGTAAGATCTTCTTGCGCGGTGAATTTATTGCTGTAATTATGTGTTATCCGGACTTCATCGAGAGTTGGCTTTACAAGGTGGCTTGTAAGAAAACGTGTCATATTTTACTAACTGCAAAACCTTCACGAACAGATTTCATCTTCTAAGAAGTCCGAAGTCGTCATCGACAAAACAGATTATTAATAATACGATAAAATCTGATAATGTTAAGTCACTTTTATTACCATTTTTGTGTTTGAGGCATTGCAGACTTCAGTACAAATCATATTTCTACTGTCTATATATTGATTTCTTGCAAACATATGAATATCTCAAGTTTTCTTAAGAGATGGAAGTGTTTTTCTCAGCTGGAAGACGCAAAAGTGCTTGCTTCATAAATATATTAATTTCTTAAGAATTAGACCTAATCTTCAAATTCATGCAGTTTCTTGCCATACAAATGTATTCTTAAATATTGAAGAGACCAAATGAGAGTAAGAAAGAAATTAATTATTTTCTTTTAATTATTTTCTTTTATTAGCGTTATCATATCCTTTAAATGCACGAACATTTTTATCAATCAGTGCCAGTCTTATATTATTGTAGTGTATTTCATATTAAAAAACTTGAAAGTGTCGCAAAGAAATGAATTTCCAGGGAATTCCTTTTGAAATTTACGTTGATTTGTGTCGTACATATTCATAAATCATTGGTATGTATCTCTTTTCAAGGAACATAAAAACAGGGCCTACATCACAAATAAATTGAGTTCAAATTAATTTCTTGAGAATTAGTTCTTCAATTCGCGAAGTTTTTCTTGTAGCTACAATATTATTATAACGCATGTAGGATCCAAAACCACAGTAACAAACGCAAAAATATTTTATATATGCACATTAAATTTTGCGATGTTTGAAGCTCTTCACGTCGAGTTTACTTACCATTGTCATGTACACTTCTTTTGCAGTCTACGACTCCGATTTTCGTCCATTCCATTCCATTCCATTCTGTCATCTACATTTCTTTTGCAGTCTACGACTCCGATTTTCGTCCATTCCATTCCATCCCATCCCATCCCATCCCATCCCATCCCATCCCATCCCATGCAGAGTTGCCAACTTTTTTGAAGAAATTACGGGAAACTAAGGAATCGACAAAATTTCACATAGAAAATTCACAAATTATTCCGTTCAGTTAGGTACTAAAAAGCAATTTTGTTCTACACTTCAGCAGTTAGGTTTAAATTAAGAATATTTTGAGACAGATTTTGTCTCTCGTAATAGTTGAAGTAGCTCTGATTTGATTAGATGTGTCGTGCTCCTGTTCCGAACATTTGTCCAATAATTGTTCATGAGATAAAATATCCCTTTTGTATGAACATTACCACTTGGTGTGCCCTGTGGACTGTGGAGTGACGGTTAGCGCGTCTGGCCGCGAAACCAGGTTGCCCGGGTTCGATTTTCGGTCGGGACAAGTTACCTGGTTGAGGTTTCTTCCCGGGTTTTCCCTCAACCCAATATGAGCAAATGTTGGGTAACTTTCGGTGCTGGATCCGGGACTCATTTCGCCGTCATTATCACCTTCATATCATTAAGACACTAAATAACCTAAGATGTTGATACAGCGTCGTAAAATAATCTACTAGAAACACTTGGTGTGCCCTGTGAAGTAACGGTTAGCGCGTGTGACTGCGAAACCAGGTGGCCCGGGTTCGATTCCCGGTTGGGGTAAGTTATCTAGTTGAGGTTTTTCCGGGGTTTTCCCTCAACCCAATATGAGGAAATGTTGGGTAACTTTCGGTGCTGGATCCGGGACTCATTTCACCGTCATTATCACCTTCATATCATTAAGACACTAAATAACCTGAGATGTTGATACAGCGTCGTAAAATAACCTACTAAAAACACTTGGTGTGCCCTGTGAAGTAACGGTTAGCGCGTCTGGCCGCGAAACCAGGTGGCTCGGGTTCGATTCCCGGTCGGGACAGGTTACCTGGTTGAGGTTTTTTTCGGAGTTTTCCCTTAACCCAATATGAGCAAATGCTGGGTAAATTTCGGTGCTGGACCCCGGACTCATTTCATCTGCATTATCACCATCTCATTCAGACGCTAAATAACCTAAGATGTTGACAAAGCGTCGTAAAATAACCTACTAAAATAAATAAAAAAAACTTGGCGTGTTTAGAACAAAAGTACCGGTAGCAAGTTTTTTTTTTTTTTTTCCAAAATTTATAGGGTAGTATTAATATTGTCTGATTTTAAACAGGTGAGCACAAAACCCATTTCCGGCAAGTATTGCCTTCTAATAAGACTGCACGTTTTAATGCATCCCTTGAACAACAAAATTCATCACATAAACGATCATCATTCATGGTAAAATCAAATATTTAGAATAATGATTTTTACATTATGCGAAAATAATGGAAAAAAATGCTCGAAGAGAAAAAAATACGGGAGCCGGGAGACTGTTAAAAATTGGGGACAAATACGGGAGATTCCAGTAAATACGGGAGGGTTGGCAACCATAATCCCATCCCATTCCATCCCATCCATCCGTCGTCTACTTAACAACATAGGTTATTAATATTACATCAACAGCTGATAAACATTTATGATTTAAGTGGGTTTTCAAGTATATGATCCATCCATCCATCCATCCTCCACTTAAGAGAAAATAGATTACTACATTGGCAATTGATCAACATCTGTGCCCAAATTGGATTTCAAGTACATGATCCACACGGCATCAAAACCGCACTTTAATTGTCTCTGACACACATATCTTAGTAACTGTTATTTTGGAAAGATGAAGTGTCGTCACTCATCACCTTTACTTTTAGAGCGAGTGCCATTGTGCTCCAACTGCAAATAGAGAGATGAGAATTAGCAACGGACCATATGAGATACCTGCGGCTACACTTTTTAATGTGTCGCCCAGGCCTGATACTCATTTCGTCACGGTCGAGTGAAGAATTGTTACAATTGCATTGCATAGTGCAAAACAAATGGTACATGCAACTGCATCATAATACATTCAGGACATACACACAAACACACGTGGAATGAGTGATGTAGACAACGTGAGGGGAAATGAGCTGTTTGTTTCATTACCATATTGTAATATACAGTGCCTTGTTACATGTATAGCAGCCTTCACTGTGGTCCCCTATTGTTGACACAGCCATAGGCAATAAAATACTTCAAGGTGGTTGTTACGAAACGGCTATAAAATATCTCAACAAATTATGTTCGTTCACCGATGAATATATTACAGACGATGTGTCAATCGAAGTCAACTATCATAGCTTCGTCGTCTCATTTATAATGATCATGATCATAGTCATCGTCATCACATCATCTGCTTAAGGACTGACTTACTACATAAGTAATATATCCGCAGTATTTTATTTATTCTTTCTCAAACAAAGTAACCATACAATTATGTCAATGTACGTACGTAAGCTCACTGAAAATAACAGTGTATTAATTCTAAAATAATATGTCTTTCAAAATATTGTTGTTCATGTCCAAATATGTGTTACTGCTAAATTATATTTATATCATGTCGTGAATATACAGTAGTTTGTATGTTAAGCATACTGGAAAGAACACTGTTAATTTTTAAAATAAGCTTCTCTCAAAATATTATTTTTCAATTCCAAAAATGGTTTATTGCGAGATTATACTGTATTTTGTACATAAAATAAAAATTACATAATTAGTAAACATTATTATGTAAAACGTCATTTTTCAAGCCATATTTAATAAAACGTGTATGACATAAGAGGGCGTAAAACGAACGAGGGGCACAAAATTCTCCAGTCCTATTATACATTATATTTTTTATTTACATGTTGGTTCTTTGATATGACCAATAAACAGGTAGATTTTAACTCACCATGATACCCCAAGGAGTTCAGATGGGAACAAGAGAATTCCCTATTTATCGTCAACTGTCTTTCAACGTCAAGCGACAGCACATATATACAGGAAATTACATTAAATTTGTGTCGGCACAGCTTTAGATCAATGTAGAACATTGAGTCTAGGCTAAACGGATGTAAAGAGACCGGCGGGATGTTTTTGTTTAGCTAAACTACAAGACAAAGCTAACTAAAAACAAAAACAGTAAAGTACATGATGATATCTTTTCTTTTCGGTGCCTGATCTTCAGCTGTTTTAAATTCTGTTATTCTTGGCAGGCGTTTTGGCTAACAAGTAAGAAGGTCATTAATTCATGTAAGTGACGCTATGTAAAGATTCATATTTAGGGACGAGGAGATCTTAGTGAAGACAGTAATTCGTTTTGATTTTCTAAAGTTAAGTTGCCGAGATCTCCTTAAGTCAGAAGCGAAAAGGAAAACCCGGGCAACGCCAGGTGCTTTTAGCTAGTAATGAAATGAGAAGCAAAAGAAGAAAGAGAGTAAAAATAAAAAGATGACAAAAAAAGAAACGAAGAAAGAAGGACTTATCAGGAAGAGGAAAAAAAAGAGAAGAAAGTAAGAAAGAAAAGGACAAACTTTTCTTTATTTTAGTAATATATTTAACGACACTTTATCAACTACAGAGTTATCCAGCGTGGAACTGGAGGTAAGCGATATTGCATTTAAACGTGCCTATGAGGTAGATTCACAAACCTACAGGACACATTTAGCTAGGAGTTCCTCTTCTACTCTAAACCATTAACTATACTATAACTAAATACGAATGAATTGTCGTAGCAAATTGTGATTTTGTAATGTTTCCATTAATTGTATGAAGATTGTATGATGTTACGTGGAGTCTGATTTCCGTAACAACTGTAAAATATTCATTTGTAAACAAGATCACACCAATCATATTTAATTCAAGTTTAGCTTTCATCTGTCGTAGCATATTCAGACAATAGTTATGGCTCATGTGATGACTTGAATTTTATATAGACTTCTGCTGCCAAATAATGTATGTAGAATGATTCTTAGAACTCCTCCTAGCCATTGTGTTACTTATTGCTTCCGACTGCGAATTAAAACATTTACATATTGAAGAACAAGTGGCGTTAACCCTTACGTTAGGATGCTTTCCTCTCTAGAGAAATATGAAGATTATCAATGGTTTTACCTATTATATCATATTGACAACTCGTAATGGCCACGTTTCTGCATACAAGAACTACCGGTAACGGTCACATCACATATTTAAAGGTTCCACTGGGATACTGCTTAGACTAGAGGTGTCAAGATAAGTGCTGCGAATAATAGGTGGTAGCATTCGTATCACAGGAGAAACTGAGGGAATAAATGACGATCACAGTCCAAGTCTTGACTGTATAGGAATAGGCTCAATTACATTTGAAAAACTGCAATTCCAAGAAATAATAATATACATGATCGTATTATACAGCGTGTTTCAGAAATACTTTGACAAACCTTAGGGGAATGTTCCTCACACCAATGTTAGTTATTAATGAAAGAACATAATGAAACATCTGTTAGATATTGTCAGTTTGGTAGCAAGTGTTGCAACTTTAATCAATTCAGGAACTCGTAACAGATGTTCAAAATGTTCTCCTCTTGCTTCCACACACGCATGCACTCGCCGGATCATGGACTGTCGTGCCCTTTCAAATACTCCAACACGGTATCGATAACATCATTCAATTATCTAACAAAATGAATATTATTATCGGTTACAAACTTAAGTTAAGTTACATATTACTGTGTACCGAAGTACATATGATATTTCAGTGTAGAATTTCTGCGTCATCATTTGATGATGGAAGAGTGGAACAGAGAAAAATTCTCTCCGGCACCGGGATTTGAACCCGGGTATTCAGCTCTACGTGCTGACGCTCTATCCACTAAGCCACACCTGTTCCCATCCCGATGTCGGATCGAATCCTCTCAGTTTAAGTTCCACCTCTTGGGTCCCCTCTAGTGGCCTATTATGAAATACTTCTATTCTGGAAACTTTTACACATTGTTACGAACTAGTTATTTAATGGTGCGGTTATGACATATAATCGTTATCGTACTCATCATCGTCTCTTTTACTGATGATATTGTTGAAATCTGTTTCCACTTCAGCAGCATCTCTTTGTAGTCTGTCAGTGTCGTGTTCTCTGTCCATTAAAGTTTAAGAATTTGTTTCGAATGTCTTAGTTCATCCTTCCAAGTAATCTCTGCATTTGTTACCTATTTTGGATGATAATCATTTTCACACATTTTCTTAGTTTATCTTCTCTTTGAGTAGGCCTACCTTTTCTTCTTCTTCTTCTTCTTCTTCTTCTTCTTCTTCTTCTTCTTCTTCTTCTTCCCTTCAAGTATTAGGCCAAAATGTTACGATCTCACAGTTGAATTTTCAATCCAGCGCTTCTTTGGACGACCGAGAGATCTCTTCCCCCTTGGACGATAGTGGAGCACGACTTTTGGGATTCTATCTCTATGCATGCGATGCAGATGATTTATCCAGTTGTTCTGATAATGTTTTACGTGATTAATTACAGGCTTAGCCTTGCCATTGTCGTCAATAGAATTATCAATCCGGTTCATCCGAGGCTTATTGTGAGATTTGAAAGCAGGTATGAAATTAATGCCCAACGGGTTGCCGGCCCGAAGGGGTAGAATTGGTGGGGTTCCCACCTATACAGCATTTCCTCTGTATATGATGTGGTTATACCGCCAATACCCGTTCCCCAGAGCCTCATCTGTAAAAGCAGGTCGCACCACGGGCAGGTTGAGGATGGGATTTGAATAGAAGAGATTATAGAATGCACTTCACTATCCCTTGCAACCTGCCTACCTTTTAATTGAGCGTAAAACATAATTTCTCCCGCACGTAAGTGTGTGTAGCAATAGTGGTATACTGATAACTCTAAAATTTGTTTTGTATTTTAGTTGCGTAAAATTAGTTACTTTCACGTAATGACACTTATCTTGTGTCACAGGTATTTTGAAATGTTGCTATTGTATGTTACTGTCACACCGCGTAATGGTACAAACATAGTGGCCATTCTCTACCTTAGTGACATGTCAAGTCGCGTGTTGTTTTGAGGCACACGAACTTCATGTTAGTCATCTCTGCCCTAAATTATTCCCACAAGTTCTTGTAACCACTCGCCTAACTTCTGAACGCTCTCTCTGGTGGGTTGGAATTATGGATTTGTGTCCCCTGGCTCGTTCTTCTCCAGCGTACTGAATATCTATTAGGTTTTTGTAGCGCTTTCCTCCATGCTACTCGGAAACGCAAAATTCTCGTCCGTAAAATTGTGATTATTAGTAGCTACTTATTTATATAAATTGAAAAAAAAAATGAAACTGAAAAAAGGATATTTAAATCAGGTATAAAACGTGTATTGTCATGTGGATGTGAGAATATAATTGAAACATACACATAGGCTACATAGGCCTATATGTCTGACCGTACATACATACATACATACATACATACATACATACAGTCCACACTTGTGGAGTAACGGTCAGCGCGTCTGGCCGGAAACCAGGTGGCCCGGGTTCGATTCCCGGTCGGGGCAAGTTACCTGGTTGAGGTTTTTTTCCGGGGTTTTCCCTCAACCCAATATGAGCAAATGCTGGGTAACTTTCGGTGCTGGACCGCGGACTCATTTCACCGGCATTATCACCTTCATCTCATTCAGACGCTAAATAACCTAAACTGTTGGTAAAGCGTCGCAAAATAACCTACTAAAAATACATACACACGTACATACATACATACATGAGACTCGGCTAATTTCGCAATATTAAGAAGTAAATTATCATATTTTTTCAAAATGTTTATTGAAAAATATTATCAAGGTATCCAGATATGGACGAAACCTTTCAATACGAAATGAGATGAAGAGACCTATTAAAATGCAAAATATTTAGTTGTACATACATTAGGTTGCAGTTGAAAAAGAACTCGGGTAATTCCGCAACAGTGCGGATAAATCCGCAATAGGACTTGGCTAATTCCGCAGTCGTAAATAATTATGAAATACATTATGAAAATAACTTAAAGGAACATTTTATATGTAACAATACTCACTTTTTTCACAGCTGTGTAGCAAAAAACTAAAAAATCAGCCAACTTTCGATGTTTAACTGTATTGCCGACAGAGGTGTCGACCAATATCCTTGGTTTGTTTCTATAGCACTGGAGAGGACATGCCTCCTGTTGACAGCCTCTCAAAACTTACGTTCACGCTATTGTAAAGCCGAAGTAAAATCATAATTATATGCACTACTGCGGAATTACCCGTACTGCGGAATTAGCCGAGTTTCCCCTACATACATAATACATATATACATACACGATAGAACATAAATTATTACATTTTTTACGGAAATAATAACATTTTTACCTTTCGTTATGTCATATAAATACATGATGACTCGGGCATTGACACCAACTATGGGAGTTTCTACGGTTATGTTATTTGCTTCGTGGAATGTTTTTCGTAGCACTACACTGAGCTGAGGTTACAGAAAGTCAAAATGGTGCAGTATTTTCCAACTTACTTCGTCTGCGACAAGAATCTTTGAGCTAAGTGAAAACAAAATATACTTTTAATTCCTTGAATTTAATCTCCCTCCCCCTGCGTGGAAAGCATATCCTCTAGTAACTGGTTAATATTATACTCTGAAATCATTCTGAAGTCTTTAAAATACAACCACTGATCTAATATTAAGGAATGTCTGAGTGTTAAATCCGTTAGCTGAATCATGAACAGAAAATTACATTGGAATGAATACTTTACACAGGTGGAAAGGAGATTGGTAAGATTAATCAGAGACTGTGCATAAAATAGAGGGAGCGGAATTTGAAAAAAGAATAGCTTGGAAAGTCTCAATTCAGTTGTAAACATGCAGGGGAAAAATTGATATGAAATAAAACAGGAGATATATTATTACATCAAAATAATATAACACATTCCAATTATTGATAATAATAACTTTAATAATAGTAATAATAATAATAATAATAATAATAATAATAATAATAATAATCTATATCGCCGATGGATTGATCAGTTTTTGTAGTCGTATTTGAGAAAAAAATTAACAGTACCAGGAATGATTCTTATTTTGGTATGGTGTTTTTGAAAGGTACTGATTCTCTTCATTGTGTGAATTATTGCATATGTCTTACTTAAATTATGATAGGCCTTATTTTTTAACGGATATAAAGCAAGAAACTCAGGCTGGTCCACAAGACGTCAATTTCAAGAAATCATTTAATAGTGAAAGCAAATTCTTCGCGTGTAGTAAGGGTGTTTTTAAATAAAGGCACTTAAATTGTACATCAAAATGTATTTATCTTAATTCCATCATCCTAATTTCTTTATACATTAACAAGTAACCATAGGGATTTACTCAAATTCCTAGTCACTTTTTTGTCTGTCTATAATTTGAACTCGCGTTTATCGGTTTCACGCTAACATTCTGAGCCTATCAGAGATACAAATATTGTTGTGTGAATCTATACACATGCAGGTGGAAGAGGTCATTGACACATCACTTCCTGGAAGTACCAAGAAGTACCACTGCTGCAGAAAGATGTTCCCCCGTTGATAGAACTAAACTCTTTTCAGACTCCCGAGATGGAACATTTCACCGAATCTGCTGACGCTGTAGTAACGAAAACTAGAGAAAAAAAGAGAGAGAAAAAAAAGGAAAGGAAAGGAGTTGGCGAGGCTAGGACTGGGCAGAGACCGTAGAGGCGGCGGCGGTGGCGTCGTCGTTGGAAAGAGGGGGGGGGGCGGTGAAGAGGAAAAAACATATAAGAGAAGGCTGGAGCACAGCGGAGCACAAGTCGTTTACGTCAGAAAATATCAAAAATTTATACTAGCACTCTTTCAGATTGTTTAATGTTGCGTAGCTAATGTCGGAAAAAGCGCGGCGGAGCTGGAAGGGCCCCCGCAGCATTTTATTTTAATGCGAGAGATCTTGGAAGAAGGGAGGAGGTAGAGAGAGGAGGAGGAATGTAAAGAAGAGAAAAATATATAAGAAAACAAAAGGAGGTGCTATATACCAACTGGAATGTACTTTCCTGAACTGAAAAATCTGGAGCCATTCTCTTAATGTCCCATTTTTGTTAATACAAAGGAGCAATTTTCGTAACGCTAATAAATTGGGAGTAAATTTTTCGAATTCTTGTACTCTATTTTTCAGTTCAAGTAGCTTCAGGTAATTAATCTACAGAGATAAATTATTTTCATATTTACTCATAGCAAGTTTAGATTGTCGGGAATTCTCATCTTTAAGTATTTAGGATTGATTTCTTTTTTTTTTTTGTGCTTTTTAGGAGTGTGTCCACATTTTATTCTTCTACAAAAATGTGACTTGAGTTCACACAGTATCCTAGAAATGTCAAGTTTAATAACACTGAATAAGTTTACAACATAAGCCTGAGTTAATTCCGGACGGCCACCCGGCCTGTTATATTCTATCGGCATCTGCTTTACAGGAGGCTTGCTTGTTTGTTAATTCTACTAATATTGTGAATTGAAAACCTGTCTTTCCAAAGGGTGTAAGCGCCAAAACAACTTTCTGAAATATTGATTAAAACTACTGTTAAATGCATGTTGAGGTACCTCCAACACCATCGTTCGGCGCGAGAATGAGTCACAGTTGAGATACGACAGAGCCCATTCAGTATGATATTCTCATATGGATGTATCTCCCATAAATAGAATGAAATTAAATTTAAAAAATGGTACTTAGCACTTTTTGAAATATAGATTTTCAATGGTGTTCTAGAATTTCATACAAAACAACATTTCAGATTTTGATAGGGTAAATATTATTATAGCAGAAAATGTTATATAGCCTGCGTAATGAAGTTTCACAACAAATAGACTATGAAATGCCAGAAATACAGTATGCCTAGGCTATAATAAAACAGAGAAAAAGAGAGACGATCACTGTCCATTTAGTCCTTCCGTTAGAGCCATGGCCTACAGAATGACCTCCTTTTGGATTATATTCCTCACAATTCGGAAGAGAATCGTACGATCTACCCTTAGAAAATGGCCAACCCACTATAGTCTTTGACTTTTCACCAAAGCCACATTTCCGGATCTTCATAGAGAGTTTCCCTTCCTATTTCTTTAGAACTGTACAGGGATCATTCTGTAGAATGGTTAAATTTTTTTGTATATAATAGAATAATCATTCATAGTGTTCTGCCCAAGGAAGGTGTTTCACTGTATTCCCCCATCTTTCATATTTTCCGCCTTCCTCATAGTCTCCGAATACGATCCATGTATCTTAATGTTGTCTATCATCTGATACCTTCTTCTATCCCGAACTTTTCTTCCGTTCACCATTCCTTCCAGTGCATTCTTCAGTAGGCAGTTTCTTCTTAGCCAGTGACCTGGCCAATTCCTTTTTCTCTTCCTGATAAGTTTCAGCATTATTCTTTCTTCATGCCATGTTTCCAGTTTTTCTTGGGAAAGATAAATAAAGCGGTTAGATCAATAACCATTCAAGTCCATTTACACAAGTTTCGAGAAAAAAAAAAAGGTTTTAATTCTTACCTAATTATTATTTTTTGCACTTAATATTTCTGGTTGTTTTAGAGGTCAAGACAAAGTAGTATACCAACTTTTAAAGTCGTAACACTTGTGGAAATATCCAAAATTTAATTTCAAATTTGCAGAAAAATGAATGACCAGAAGTGGGCTCGAATTGTTATTGATCTCACCGTTTCAAATTCAGTAGCTTACCGTTGCTTTCCGCACACCACTCTCTCTTAAAAGATTCCAGGGTCCCCAGCGTGGAGGTGAGAAGAGTGGATTTGACTAATTAGGCCCATCGGATTTTACCGAAATTCACCACAAGGATTCTATAAAGGTTTTTGACCCGATCAGAAATATAATATAATATAATATAATATAATATAATATAATATAATATAATATAATATAATATAATATAATATAATATAATATAATATAATATAATATAATATAATATATAATATAATATAATATAATATAATATAATATAATATAATATAATATAATACAATATAACATAACATAATGCAATACAATATGTGATGTGATATATGATATGATATATGAAACATGATTTATATGACATTAGATGATATATGATGTGATATAGCCTATGATATGATAGGTACGATATATGACATATGATATGTGATATATAAGGCATACAAAACAATTGCGGGTGTACTAAAATAAAGAAAAAAAGATATGTGTCACAAGAAATTCCATCAGTATGCATGAAATATTTGTATATGCCTTGGCTAGAGACATCGGCAGAACGGAATAAAAGAGAGACTACATGATGATTATGATGATGATGATGATGATGATGATGATTATAGTACTCTACTACTACTACTACTACTATTACTACTACTACTACTACTACTACTACTACTAATAATAATAATAATAATAATAATAATAATAATAATAATAATAATAATGTTTAATTTCTGAAACTTTGTACAGGATGGAACTCAATTGACCTGTGATATACGAAATAATGCAAATTTATACAAGATGTTTCCGTAACTTTCTTCAGATGTGATTTCGCTGCGTTGCAGTATTCTCTGTCAAAGACTGTACACTCCAAGATGGAAAAATAGTGAAGATAGAAAACCGGATAGGGAAAGAGATAGAAACAATATACGTTCGGTACATAGGAAACTGATATACGAGTTTCTTGTGTAATAGTCTTCGAATAGAAAGTTTCACGACTTTTATTATGTCTTATATCCTTAGTATTATGATAGCTAAACATAATTTTTCGATATTCACACGAAATATTTGTTTTGAAGCGGTAGAGCAGCGTTCTTTAATAGTATAGTCTTTTGTTTTAGTAGCCATGGAAACAAAAAGGGGGAAAAAACGTTTAATACATTTTACGACATAAACAATGCTGTGTATAGAAAAGCAGAGACTTCTGTTGGTATGACGTTATTTGTTTCACAAAGAAACGCTAATGGGCTACTTCATATAGCCTATAATTTAAATTTGTTTCAGGTGAACTCCGCCACATTTTACATATAGTGTGTTCACGTAAAAAGTATACTTTTTTCTGCTCTAAACTGGCATGAATTCTTTCTCATAAATCTTAGCACATAAAGTAGGCCTATCTGCGAAACAATTAAAAAGTCGAGATGTGGCCTACTCGTGTTATATTATATCGCTGAAACTTTGTTTAAATCAGATTTTCATTAAAATAAAAACATAATTTCATTCAGAAAAGAATGGAGTGTGTACAAAATACGTTTGGAAAATATCCAGCCATTTAATGTCAAAAAAATTAGCTACCTCCTTAGGTTTTTGGGTACTCCACCATGTCCTGGAACTTGGCATTTCTAACGTTTCGGAACCACATACAGGTTCTATCTGTAAGGCGTTCCGAGGCGCTGGAAAAATTAAAATTTCATACATTATTGTAAAAATTCAAGCCTTGTTAATAACAAAAAGAATGTGTTTTATTAATAGAGCAAGTGTTGCAAATATGGAATATCATTTTGTTTGTTTTTTTTTTTCTTTTGGAACCTACATGTTTTAAATATTGAAATATAATAGTGTTGCAAATATGGAATACCATTTTGTTAGTGGTTTTTTTTTCGTTTTGGAACCTACATGTTTTAAATATTGAAATATAATAGCGTTGCAAATATGGAATACCATTTTGTTAGTTTTTTTTTCGTTTTGGAACCTACATGTTTTAAATATTGAACGTAAAGTATCGTCCTGGTTATTGCTAAAAAAATTAAATTATGGTTTATTTAACGACCCTCGCAACTGCAGAGATTATATCAGCGTCGCCGGTGCGCCGAAATTTTGTCCCGTAGGAGTTCTTTCACATGCCAATAACTCTACTGATATGAGCCTGTCGCATTTAAACACAGTTAAATGCCATCGACCTGGGTCGGGATCGAACCCGCAATCTCGAGCACAGAAGACCAGCGCTATACCGACTGCGCTACCCAGGTCGACTTCATTGCCAAATGTGAATGGTACACATGACTTAGAAGTTCGTGAGATGTTATAAAATGTTTGAAAAAATAATAATTTCCTCAAAATCTAATATATTTCTTTTATGAAAATGGAGGTACAAATATGGAATACAATTAACAAATTACAAGATCAACAAAATTGCGAAGTCAAAATGGTCTCTACTAAGAAATTCGCAGAACAAGTATTCAGCATCTTCATTAGAAGGTTTTTTCCCAACCCTAATACTGAATCCAGATGAATCGTCTCTCACGTCTTTTCTCGAACTTGTTTTATGACTTCTTGCATTGTATTTTCATTCTACTGTTTCCTAAGTTTGTTGGAAGGTGAGGTTTTCCGTTCTCCTACAGGTGCCAACACTAGTAACGAAACAGAACACCAGGCTATAAAGATGGAATACTGATAGTATTTCTTATTTGTGACTCTCTGATGTAAGTCATAACCTCAAAATATATAATTTAAAAACAAAATGAATTAAATATACATTCGTATAAACGTAGATTACTTCTCTTTATATATATATATATATATATATATATATATATATATATATATATGTATATATACATGTATATATCATTCATATTTCTAAAATTGTGGAATAACAATGTATATTGAAGAAAAGAACTTACTGCCAAAATTTTCACTTTCCTCGAAAACGCAATAATGATAAAACGTTTCGACAGTTCAGCTTCTAAATTCGAACTAACACATTCCCGCTAAAGAGAGTATCAGTGCGTAGTAATTTGGAAGGTTCTGCTAAAATACAGCACATCTTAGGTCGTAGATCACACTATTTCAGGTGAATGTTACTTATGTCCCGGCCACTACAGAAACTTGATAAAATACCTTCAAAATGCCTTGGATTTAAAGTATTGAGTAGTAGATAATTGATGTGATCACTGGGAGAGCTGTAAGCCCACCCAGCCCGCCCTAAATACGTACCTTACTTATATACGAAACACTGGTCAACAACGAAAATGTTTCGGGCTCAAAAATAGCTAATTCTTATTTATTTCCACCTGCTGAATTAAAAAATCACCATAAAAATGACAGATTAGCTCTTGCTTTGGAGATAAAGTGACATTTCAGTTTTTAGAGTCAACATTTTCAGTTTGGGGGAAATTTTGTTTTGTGAGTTGGCACACCTGTCAAATAACAAGACTCAAATGTTCTTCAGCTGTTTGTAAGTTACAAACTTAGATATTGTTGCTGTGACTGTGAATTTCATATTGTTTCTGCTGTAATTAATGCAGAATTTCTGGTTTGGAAGTGTTTTTAAAGTGTAAAATTTGTAAAAATGCCACGAAAATTGTGTGTTTGAAGTAGAAAATGAAGACAGTGTGGAACAAGAAGAAGAACCCAACAAGCCTTCCACTTCCCATGACCCTGATTTTGAGGAAAAAAGATGATAAACCGCACAGATTGAGGCAAGAGGAATTGAGTGATCTCATTTGAGAACTTGACCTGTCAAAGGAGAAGGCAGAAATTCTAGGGCCTAGACTACAGCAATGGAATCTTCTCGAACGTGATGTCAGGGTCTCACAGTACAGACAACGTCACAGGGATCTGCTTCCCCCCCCTTTTTTTTTTAAGAAAAACAATCTTGTTTGCTGCGACTTTAATGGCTTGATGAAATGTTTGAATTTTAACCATGAACCAACTGAATGTAGGCTATTCATAGATTCTTCGAAGCTTAGTTTGAAAGCTGTATTACTTCACAATGGCAACCGTCTTCCTTCTATTCCTGTTGGTCATGGAGTTCACATGAAGGAGATTTATGTAAATATGACAGCCCTCTTCGACTCAATCAAATATCATGAACACAAGTGGAAAATCTGTGGTGATCTGAAAGTCATTGCTGTACTCTTAGGAATCCAACTGGGGTACACAATGTGGGACAACAGGGATAGGAAATCACATTATATTCAAGCAGACTGGCCTGCAAGAAATCATAATCCAGCGAGAAAAATGTTGCCGAGCCTCTAGTGGACCCAAAAGATGTTCTTCTTCCACCACTGCATATTAAGCTGGGTTTGATAAAAAAATTTTGTCACAGGCATGAACCAAGAAGGACAGGACTTTAAGTACGTAAGAGAGAAATTTCCGAAATTAAGTGATGCCAAAGTTAAGGAAGGTATTTAAGTCGGGCCACAAATTCGAGAACTTGTAAAGGATCCTGCATTTGACCAAGTTTTGGAGGGGAAAGGAAAGGAAGTTTGGGAATCCTTCAAGGGAGTTATTCATGGATTTTTAGGCAACAAAAGATATGATAACTACACTCAGTTGGTGACAGTGCTCCTGCAAAAATACCATCAACTCGGATGCAACATGTCCCTTAAAATCCATTTTCTCCACTCCCACCTAGACTTTTTCCCTCCTAGTTGTGGAACTTTCAGTGATAAACACGGAGGAAGGTTCCATCACGATATTTCTGTTATGGAACAAATATATCAGGGCCGTTGGAATGAAACAATGCTTGCGGATTACTGCTGGTCTTTGCGTAAGTTTGCTCTGGAACTCGCTTACAAGAGGCAAGCTAAAAGACGATGATCTCATGAAGCCACATATGTTTCTCTTCAGACCCAACCATCTGCCAGGTATTCTTCCATAAATTTAGAACTCATAGAATGTAACTGCCATTAAAAAAATTTAAATGCAATTTCAATGTTGTTTGCATATGTAATTAAAATGTCGTTTTCTCTTAATCCGTTAAACTGATATACTTCCACCAATTGTGTATCACAGAAACTAGAGCTAAGAAAAAAATTTCATTGTCATATTCGTTTTTCTCAACCCAAAATTAGTAATAATTGACTCATGAAGTGCAGGAAACATTCAAATTTTTTTTTGTTGCCCAGTAAAATCATCGTGCGTGAAATAAGAATAATATCGCCATATTTCTTTAATGTAACAGTGGGTTTCAGTGTTGTCAACATAGTAATAATACACACACCTAATCAAACCTTACCTAACCTTTCTCATAATACTACACACCTAATCAAACCTAACCTAACCTGTCACATAATACACACCTAATCAAACCTAGCCTAATCTGTCGCATAATACTACACACCTGTACTAACATTCCTCACACTTAGTATCATTTCGTTTTCATGTATTGCCGCCTCTGCCAATCGTGTCGGTTTCCATCTAGTGGAAGTGGTTCGCACTAATACTACCTACCAATTTGAAGAAGAAGCGATGGCGACTTTCATAATAATTACATTTTACATGTTTCGTGATATACTATAGTACCGTAGCTCTAATTTCCGGCAGCCAATCGCGTTGCAGGTCGGGTACATTTAAAGGTGTGCGTCTTGTGATTCGCTTATGAAGACGTTATTCATTTCTTAAGGCTCGATAAATACTTAATATAATTTCCCGTCATTTTGGCTCTTTCGTTGGCCTTTGCAGAAAGCACACGAAGACGTTATTTGCCGCTCAATTATTTACTGAATTACACTGCGTTTGATTTATTATCATAGGTGCAACGACATGACACGACGGTGTGGCAAATAGATTCCTCTTATGGTAGCTCGGCAACGAAAGAACAAAAATGGCGAACGATACTACCTACCTAGACTTTATAGAGCCTTGACTTCCTAAGACGTAAGCAAAGAGGAGGAGTCACGCCGGAAACAACAGCGTCGCGACTGTAACTGTTTTAATGTAGTAATAATTCTCTATATTTAGTACTGTAACATTTTAAATATGTTGTAGTTGTGATAAAAGTATTGAAAACTGGTTTACAGCGCCACATTGACAGTGACAAAAGTGTGCAATATTCGTTCAATGTCCGGTAGATACTCTACATTGACCTTATTTCATAATAAATTGTAACATTTCCTCTACAATTATCATGATCATGGTCATCATCCATCATAGTCGTCGTCGTTCTCACCGCCACCACCGCCGCCGCCACCACCACCGCCGCCGCCGCCACCACCACCACCGCTACCACCACCACCGCCACCACCACCACCACCACCACCACCACCACCATCATCATCAATCATCATCATCATCATCATCATCATCATCAAACTTTTATGGGTAGGATGTCCAAAACCCGTTTCAACTCGTCTCCCCATTTTGCGGTGGGCATGTTTCACCAATGAAAGAAGTATGGATTTTCAAATACCGTAGTTGCTTAAGAGCAGAAAAATATAAAGTTGTTATGAGATGTCAAAATCGTTAAATAAAGCAGGAAAATTCAGCCTCTTCTTGAAAATTAAACTCAATCCTGAAATATAACGACAAGCGAAGGTAGTAGATAAATAGGAGTTCAGGATGGAGAAGACGTCTATAAGGAGAATAAAGGAATGGGAGAGGAAATAAGTTGAGGGTGGAGAGAAGTGGGTGATAAGGAAGAGAAAGAACAGAAATAGGATAACGTATTGGTTACACGTAACCTAGAACTTTGGTGTTAAACTTTGTATCTGAATCGAAGTTGATTAATAATAGCAGTATAGTAGGAACCACGTTCATTAACCTTTGAGCCAGAAATAAAGCAGGAAATATGTATATGTGTTGGTAACACAAATTCGTTGCCAGTGATATACTGGCAGTATACCTCTCTTCAGCCCAATATATCGGTCGTGGAGGTTGTTTTATGACTTGTTCACTTGCTGCTTATCCCATAGTGACAACATAGTTATGATGTTTAGTTGCTGCAGGCATCGTACCACGCACATGATGTTAGTTCCATCTGAAAGCAAGAAAAACATGTAATCATAAATAATAGAGATATTTTTTGTGCTTTTATAATTCATGGTCTCTTCAGTTGTGTAGTTTTTGTTTCTGCAACAATGAACATGAATAAAATATTATAAAAAGTGTGTTGACTGCGACATTGTATAGAGAAGTCCTTTTAGAGGATCATATTTCCGTTCAGAATATTTCAATTTATAAATGACCAATGAACAAATATGTCCCGTGCCGTGGCGTCTCGGTCTAAGGCATTCTGCCTAGGACTCGCGTTACGGAATGCGCGCTGGTTCGAGTCCTCGTGGGAGAAGAAATTTTCTCATGAAATTTCGGCCAGTGTATGGGACCGGTGCCCACGCAGCATCGTGATGCACTTGGGGAGCTACGATAGGTAGCGAAATCCGGTTGCGAATGCCAGCTATAAAGGCTGGGAGGATCATCGTGCTAACCACACGATACCTCCATTCTGGTTGGATGATCGTCCACCTCTGCTTCGACATGTGGGCGTGAGGCCAGCAGCCGGCTGGTCGGTCTAGGCCCTTCACGGGCTGCAGCGCCACGGATTATTATTATTATTATTATTATTATTATTATTATTATTATTATTATTATTATTATTATTATTATTATTATTATTATTATTAACAAATATAGCCTATTTATATCTGCACGATTGACTGTTATTTAAGACGAAATAGGCTTAGTTTAAAATGTGTTGTGTACATTTTTAGAGGGAAGTTGGGATGAACAGAGACTATGATAACTGGATTCCGGATGTTTAGGCATTTGTAACAGTTAAAATAGGCAGACAAAAAAGGCAATAAAAACGTTAAAAAAGGCACAATGAACTTTGAAAAAGGCATTATAAATTTTTAAAAGGCATAACATATTTGAGCAATACATTTAAATTATATCAACATAACTCACATATTTGCTTCGTAGGTGACACATGTTGACTTATAAAATTCTTTTCTTTTTCGTGATTAACTGTCTTTTCACAAACCTTACATAACGAAATTGTTCCATCGGTTGAAAACATATGGGCACCAAATTCACTAA
Source organism: Periplaneta americana (assembly GCF_040183065.1). Lineage (NCBI taxonomy): Eukaryota > Metazoa > Arthropoda > Insecta > Blattodea > Blattidae > Periplaneta > Periplaneta americana. The sequence goes on along the minus strand of NC_091118.1, from coordinate 157,676,826 downwards.
CGTAAGCATGAAGTTTACTTTTCAATGGTTTACTGAATTTAGGCATCCTAGCTAACCGATATTATACCTTCTGTCACCCGACAATAATGACTATTCCTCACTCAAATTTCTTTCTCCTACAATAATAAACACATATAGCACAAAATTGTAACAGTAAGATTTAAAAATATGAAAGCAAATAATTGAAAATGCTACGTGACAACATCTATGAGATCGAGCATAATATTTTAAATTATAAAGCTGATTGTTGATATCGTGAAGACATGATATTGTAACTATGGATTGCCGATCATTATTCATTACACCAATAGTATTAAAGGACGATTATTATTAACAGATTAAGCACAGAAATAAATTACTTTTATTTACTATTGTCAGTAAATTTACTCATTGTTTCAAATATTTAAATTTCATATACATTACAATTAGCTAGAAAATTGCAAATAAACAAGAAATATTACTTCAAAATTACAAAAAAGGCATTTATTAGTAAGAAACACCTTAAAAGGGCAAAATAGGGGTAATAAAAATTGGCCCTATCACTTTGATTTACTCCAAATCACATTTATATTTATGCAAATGATGATTTACTTCCACCCAGTAAAAAGGCATTTTGCCAAACATCCGGGCTCTAATGAAACACTACAGTTATATCATCATCATCATCATCATCCACCAAATTCACCGCCCACACCTACTCACACACCACCAACCCAAATCGTTGTGTTCACCACCTCTATTATCATATATGAAATCTTCATAATAACTAGACCTCGGATTTTTAGGCACTTGAAAACCAAATTTTAGGCACCTAAAATAGGCCCTGAATTTATCAAAATAGGCACTAAAACATAGAATAGACACACAAAATACAATTTCAAGCAGCTATAAATATTATTTTATGCAGCTGAAATATAATTTCTATGCACACAAACTACAGTAACTATAAAAATACAATTAATTAGTGAGTACTAAGCATTGCGATATATAGTGACAAAAACAGTAAAAAAATATTGCGGTTAGAAACTTCACTTTTGTTAAGTCTTAAATTAGGAATACCGGTACATAATTTTTAATGAATTCATCAGCCTCATTGCTCTAAGGCTGCTAATACATAACTGTTCGTATTACAATTTAATTAATTAATTTACCAATGTAACACATTATTCATAATTTACATTGCAATACATAACGTTTTTCTCTAATTTTATATTGTGAAACTTGCCTTTTCTTAGACAGAACCATTTTATAAGCGAAATAAATTCTTCCCAATGATACCGAAGCAGATGATACATATTTAAATCTAGCAATATTTTGTCACGCTGATTTCTTCAGGGAGAACTACATACATCCTACTGATTCATCACAATCCTACTGTCTGCTCAAGTGCTCAACAAAACCAGACACCTTCCAGGAATTTTTTTATTCCTACAACCAAACTATTATAGGATACCAAACCCACCCCATGACATTCAAAACTTTCTCTTTCACTGCTACATGAAAATTTAAAAATATTTACATAACAAATAGAAATAGAAAATTTAGGCTCTAAGGGTGCTATTCATAGACATTTCGCTAGCCCGGGCTACGAGCGTGCTAAACAGGATTCATATCATATCATATCGCTGACACTGGTTTTTTGAATACGAAAAACCTTAGTTTACTGATCATCCACCGAAAGCTCGCGCTAAAAATGTCTATGAATACGGCCCTAAAATCTTAAAAATTGGTCTCAATGGGCAAAATATACATTTAGGTACCATAAAACCGCTTTCAAACGTTTATGTTTTATATGAAATGTGAAGATATTTACCTAGTTTTAGTTATCCCTACAGAAAAAAATAGGCGTTTAACAAAATCCGAGGTCTAATAATAATAATACTAATAATACGATCCCCACAAGTAAAACTGACATAGAAAAGTGTGTGATTTGAAAGACTTCGTGTCAATATTAAGATAATGATGAAAATAATAATAATAGTAATAATAATAATAATAATAATAATAATAATGTGGCTCTTAAGTATATTGTAATGTATGTTCTTTAATATTTGAGGCGTTCAGAATACAAGTGGTGCAAGTCCACAGAAATTGTTAGTGGGAAATTCGGTGTTTTAAAAAAAATAAAATACAGAAATCAGTAGCACAATTTTTCGTCCATTATACTGTATATTTATTTATAAACACAAAATACCCTTTCACCTATGCCATAGGAATATAAATATCTGAAACAAAATTTGTGGCTAAAATTAAATAATGACAAACTATGGACTTACTTCACTTGTTCGCTGAAAATATTAGAATCATTATTGCTTATAACTTTCACTTGATACACAATTTTAACAACTATAACTGTATTAATTGTAAATCATTACAATAATGTCCTGAAAAAATACAGAATAAGCTTATATTCTACTCTGTTTTCATATAGCCTAAGCTAAGTTACTTTTGTATGATAACTTTATTATAACCTGCATACATCTCGCTTGGTTCTAGTTGCAACAGGCACCGATAACTCTTCATTATTCATATAGGTGCACAAATAAAAATAACAACTGCTACTAGTGATACTGATATTGATACTATTACTTATACTGCTGTTGCTACTACTACTTCTGCTGATACTGATACTGCTGCTACTCCTAGTACTATTACTGATGCTGTTTCTACTACTGCTGGTACTACTGTTACTGATACTACTACTACTACCATTGCTACTATTACTACTACTACTACTACTACTCTTCTACTGCTGATACTATTACTGCTGATAATTCTAGCATTTATTGATACTGTTTCTTCTACTACTACTATTACTGCTCGTACTACTGTTACTATTGCTACTACTACTACTACTACTGCTGCTACTGATAATCTTAGTGCTATTACTGATACTGTTTGTACTGATTCTACTACTACTACTACTACTACTACTACTACTATTATTGATACTGTTTCTTCTACTACTACTATTACTGCTCGTACTACTCTTACTATTGCTACTACTACTACTACTACTACTGCTGCTACTGATAATCTTAGTGCTATTACTGATACTGTTTGTACTGATTCTACTACTACTACTACTACTACTACTACTACTACTACTACTACTATTATTGATACTGTTTCTGCTACTGCTACTACTATTACTATTACTGCTCGTACTACTGTGACTGTTGCTACTACTACTACTACTACTGCTGCTGCTACTGATAATCCTAGTCCTATTACTGATACTGTTTGTATTACTACTACTACTGATAATCTTAGTGCTATTACTGATACTGTTTGTACTGATTCTACTACTACTACTACTACTACTACTACTACTACTACTACTACTACTACTACTATTGATACTGTTTCTGCTACTACTGTTACTACTATTACTGCTGGTACTACTGTTGCTGATACTGCTACTACTACTGCTGTTACTACTATTACTAATGCTACTACTACTGCTGTTACTGCTACTACTATTACTACTGCTACTACTACTACTTTTCTACTGCTGATACTGCTGCTACTATTACTGCTGATACTTCTAGTATTATTACTGATACTGTTTCTACTACTATTATTTCTGGTACTACTGTTACTGATACTGCTGCTGCTACTACTGTTACTACTTCTATTAGTACTACTATTACTACTACTACTGACCGGTGTAGCTCAGTCGGCTAAGGTGCTTGCCTGCTGAACCGGAGTTGCGCTCGGGCGTGGGTTCGATTCCAGCTTGGGCTGATTACCTGGTTGGGTTTTTTCCAACCGTAAGACAAATGTCAGGTAATCTAAGACGAATTCTCGGTCTCATCTCGGCAAATACCATCTCGCTTTCACCAGTCTCATCGACGCTAAATAACCGAGTAGTTGAAACTACTACTACTACTACTACTACTACTACTACTACTACTACTACAACTACTACTACTACTCTACTGAAGTGTGGGAGAAAGGTGACTGCCTTTTCTCTTCCTTGACAGCAGAAATATATAATGAGGAATACAGACTTCAACATAAATACCGGGAAATCTTAACGGATTCCAGGAAACTCCCCACTACAGTGGAATATAACTAAAAGAAGGAGAAAACTTGCAACAGTGTGCATTTTCAAAACTCTCAACCAAAGGGCCCATAAATTAGGAAATAATTTTTGCGTAAGATGAATGTTACTGCGTAGAATATCGCCACTCCATTACACTCTTATGAGCAAGAGAGGAAAAAAAGTTGCGTCGTTGGTAAAGTAATTAGTCAGGCGTACGAAGTGGCCGTTTCCATGGTAGGAGCACGGCACGGCGAGCTGCTTGCCTCCCGCGGGTGCGACCCATCATGCACGCTATCTGCTTGCCGACAAGTTAGACTGCCCTGCAAGTCCGGCAGCTCTTTTCAAATCCCCAGGATCACATATTCGTGCTGAATCGCTTGTTTCCAACTGCCGCACCGGCGATCGCAGCGGGCGATAACACTATGTACTGCAGTCTTACGCCTCAGGTTGAGGAACCTTGACACTCCAGCCATAACTTCGTTTCTTCGGATGCGATAGAAAAACGACTTTTCCTTCCCTGTCTATCGCTTCACTTTCCGACACAGCTCTCGTCCCACACTGAAAATATTGGTAGGCCTACTTTTTCAGTAAGTTATGTTGTGAAAACTTCTGTGACTAGTTGTATTTAATTTGCATTCTAAAATTAAAACATAAGCTTCAGTGTACTTTTGTACATGCGTAGTTATTTAAAAATTGCAAAAATAAAAAACATTTAAATAATCACAAAAAGAAACCTGAACAAGCTGAGGCATTACTGTAGCTTAGTGGTTATGATTTTATTACACCGATCCGTCGATATAGAAGAAAGTCAGTGTTCACATACTTAGATATAACACGCGGAACAAGTCCCCTGCAATCGGCAAGCGGTAGAGTATGAAAGTTGAGGAATAGGCTATTATGGACAGAAAAACATTGATCATACAGAAATGGATATTTAAGAGTTGTTAATATTCATTATGAAAAGTGAATCTCATACAACGTTAATACAAATTAATTTTATTTTCTAGAATATAATATAAAAATACAAAAAATAATCAAATGAATGAATGAATAAATAAATAAGTAAATACATAATTAAATAAATAAACAAATACATACAGTAAGTGAGTAAGTAAGTAGGCCTAACCAAATGAGTGCGTAAGTGAGTGAATGAGAAGGTCTCCTATAGATAAATGAATTAATAAGTAAATAAATAAATAAATTAATTAAATGAATGAATAAATAAATAAATAAATAAATATTACCTTAAACACTCCAGCCATATCCTTAATATCTGCGCCGTTTTCTAGGCGTTGAATAATATTTAAGTTGTCAAAAATACTTAGACGTGAACGTTTTGCAACATGCTCTTTCAACTACATTCGTTAATAAATAATATATTTTTTATTTCGTGTGATATAAAATACTGATATTTGACCATTTTTTAAATAAATTTATTTTAATCAGACAATCTATCAAAGGTAGAGAAATGATCTTGCATCATATTGTAGATATGACATACATATATAAACAAAAAAAAATCATCACAGAATGTTGGATAGTTTTTGAGTTATGTGGGAAACGTATCTTCACTGCACAGTGAATTGAATTTTGAAAAAAAAAAAAAAAAAAAAGTAAATGTATATTTTTTTTAATCGTAAAAACACTTTTTTCATATAGCAGAAGGACAGTGTTTTATACATACCAATTTTCATTACTTACTTACTGGCTTTTAAAGAACCCGGAGGTTCATTGCCGCCCTCACATAAGCCCGCCATTGGTCCCTATCCTGAGCAAGATTAATCCATTCTCTATCATCATATCCCACCTCCCTCAAATCCATTTTAATATTATCTTCCAATCTGCGCCTCGGCCTCCCTAAAGGTCTTTTTCCCTCCGGCCTCCCAACTAACACACTATATGCATTTCTGGATTCGCCCATACGTGCTACATGTCCTGCCCATCTCAAACGTCTGGATTTAATGTTCCTAATTATGTCAGATGAAGAATACAATGCGTGCAGTTCTGTGTTGTGTAACTTTCTCCATTCTCCTGTAACTTCATCCCTCTTAGCCCCAAATATTTTCCTAAGCACCTTATTATCAAACACCCTTAATCTCTGTTCCTCGCTCAAGGTGAGAGTCCAATTTTCACAACCATACAGAACAACCGGTAATATAACTGTTTTATAAATTCTACGTCTACCAATTTTCATTATTGTACAAAATATAGTAATGGAGGAAAAAAAATTTGAATATTTCCAAAAATATTACTACTGTAAGCTGCACCTAACCCCTTAAATTGTTTGCCCATGCGTAGCACAGTGGTCCCATATGAGAAGCCGGAGTAAGCGTTGTTTATCCCGACCTCCACCTACGATGCTCATCGCACCAACTCACACATGTATAGCCTCATTATACAGCACTTGAAAACATATTCTCACTTTATAGTTATACTGCACTGTAGCAAAAAACGAAGTGATCACGTGTTCACTGTTTTAAGCAGCTCATAAATATGTGAAGCACAACTTTTATGTAAAGAAAATGAAAGGCATTTTTAAATTCGGAACGCTCATAGTGGTTTCAAAATTTCTTTAGGGAAAAGGAATTGCTCAAGAGTAAAGAAATATCCTCCTGAATACGAGAACAATTTTAATTAGAAATCATGCTGCACACACGGACTGTTTTTCTTGTTGTGTTTTTATTCGTTAAATTAAATTATATGCAAACTAGGCTAGTACGAGGTGGCTCTTCATTTTTACTGCCATTTTTCACAGGGATGATGTTTGTATAGGACCATTGCTTCCCCATCATGAATATTCATGGTGGAATCAACCCTTCAGCAAGAGCCCCACATTACGTTTTGTGTTCTTTTCCCTTTCACTCATACCCGTTTCCCCCCTGCCCCTTCACTAGCACACTCCATTTCCCTACTCTCTACCTCACACAAGTCTCTCGTTATTTTCTCTTTCTCTTTCTTTCCCCCCTGTATAGTTCAGAAATACTCTTCGGTCATGTATATTTTATCCCACGTCTTGAAGGAAAATAACTTTTCTAAATTTATTTAGAAGAGGGATGGGCTCGTAACATATGTTCAAGGTTCTTAATATATTTTCTTTATTCAAGTTCCTTATTAATATTTCTCTTACTCCCCCTCCTGTTCTCCCCGTTATTGGCTCATTCTTGATCTCATCATGTACTTGTCTTCTCTTCCTTCGTGAACACATTTACTTTGATTTTTCGCTTCTCGTATTCTTAATTTTTCTTCACGTCTATCTTTTCCTTTATCTTTTACCTTTCTGCTTTCCTATTTTTTCTTTTCCACTTATTCCACTTTACACTTTTTCTCTCCTCTATATCACTTCCATTAGTCTTTCTCATCTCACATTCAATATTTTTTCTTCACCTTCGCTCTTCTCCATTTCTTCCACCTCACATCCGCTGTTTATTCTTTTCATTCTTTCCCTATTATTTTAACTTTTACTCCTTTCTTATCCTCCTCACGTCAGCTCCTCTCTTTCCCATCTTTCTTCTTCAGATCCTCTTGAATTCCATCCTATTCTTTCACTACATATTACTGTTCTTCAGAATCTCTTTACTTTGGACCTACACTATTTTCATATCCTCACTTCCACTCTTTCCTTGTGGTCCTCTCTTCAGCTCTTCTTCAGAAACTCTTCACTTAGGCCTAAACGCTCTTTTCATATCCCCATTTTCACTTTTGTTTATGCTTCTCATTTCACCTTTCCTTCAGAACTTTTTACTCACGTCATTATCATATCGTCACTTTCAATCTGTCCTCTCTTCAACTTTTCTTCGGAACCTTTTCGCTTCAACGTTTCTTCGAAATCTCGTTTCTGACGCTCTTTTCATATTTTCACTTCCGCTCTTTTTTATGCTCATCACTAGAACCCGGATGTTAGGCAAAATGCCCCTTTAAAAGTGATTGTATTTATGAAAGACTATTAGACATAAACACGTTTCCACACATTTGGGGACGATAAGCTCAATTTTTATTTTGCCTTTTTTAGCTCCCGTTGCCTATTTTATGGTTAAATGCCTTTTTTTAGCCTTTTTAAGTCGTTATTGTACATTTTCTATATTTTAATGCATTTAAAATAAACAACACATAAATTATATAAAAAAAAAACAAAAAAGAATGGTTGTACAAATTAAAAATATATATTCACCTCACACAAATATTTGCTGATAATCATATTCTCCAGCAATCCAAGAAGTCGTAAAATTTTCTTCCCTACCGATTTCGTCTTTTATGTCACTTAAAAAAGATGTTTGAATAGTATAACTCTCAGTGCTCAGGTCACTTCGGGGTTTACCAGCGAAAGAAAGGGGATGAGGGAAGTATTAAAAGCAAGTCTCCAGGTCCCGTTACTGTTGCTGCTTGCACGCACAAGTCACGCGTACTTTGAAGTCTCTAATCCCTTCTCACACGCTCTTTTTGAGACAATACACAGTCGGTTTTTCCCGATCTCTGAAAGAAAGTAGAGACAATTCTTCTGAAATAAGTTGTTTTAAGTTTGCTCCAATCATTTCAGTAGAAGTAGAAAGATCTTTTCCACCATGAAAAACGTTTTCTCTGACGGCGGTTCACTATGACAGTTGACAACTTAAAAAAAAAAAGCATCTTGTGACATGTAACCAAGGGAAGTGAGTACCGTATGGGATAGTTTATTATTTGTCTATTTTTTGTCTGTTTCCATGAATAATAAATGCCTATTTCACTACCTATTTGTACTATTTTTAGTGCCTATATGCCTGCCTATTTTAACAAAAATAAATGCTGAAACATCCGGGATCTAATAATAATAATAATAATAATAATAATAATAATAATAATAATAATAATAATAATAATAATAATAGAAGAAGAAGAAAGTTGAAGTTTTTGACTTATGATAATTGGGAGCTTCAATGAAATTAAAACACCAAAAAATTAACATTAGTCTACAGTATATAGCAGACAGATAAAATAAAGTTTTTTTTTTTCTGATTTCTTAGTATTCGTGTAAATGATTTATAGACGTTGAAGAAACAAATTCGTTGTTAACGTAGCAGGACGGAGAAATTTAATTTAATGCTCCCCGCCATTTCATCTTGCATCCTGCTGATCCCTCTACCCTTCTTGCCGTTATTATTCAGAGTAAGTTATTAGAGTTGTAAGTTTTCTCTTCTGACACATGGGTGGAGTTTTGAAATCTTGCCGCGAGAGAGAATGTACAGTAATTGCACATAAGGGTGGTACAGATTGTAGGAGGGTTTTAATGTTAAAGTTACGCCTACATAACCGACTCTGAATCACAAGTGCTGGTAGAGGGTGGCATGCAAGTATGCAGAGGAAGGGCTGGGAGGGTTTTACGTGTGCTGGCCACGTTAGCTGTCATTGAATATTATCCCACTTGCTACGTCATAACTATATTGCCTCTTGGCGTGGTGGCTGCTTCTAGCTAGGTATAATGAATTTTAGTACTCAATGCTTGTTATAATGGTAAAGGCAATGAAATGCTTGTAACAACTGGATTATATGTGATTATCACGGTTTTTTTTAACACTACTCTCCATATAAAGTAGTTATTTTGTCACGGAACGCGTAGTAGTGCACTGAAAATCAGTTTCAAAGAGTGTGATTCTGATCAAGCTGACATGTATTAATTTTCTTTTTCACAGCACTTAAAATAAAATAACTGTAAACAGAAATGAAGTAACTGTTAAATTATCTTGTTAATAGTATACAGGGTGGAAGGGAAAATATTATGCTTCTCGGATATGATTCCTAGAAGTAAGACCAGATGTAAATGTATGCCTTTATTAACACTACAATTGGGTATACACCCGGTGGCAGTGTTATATAATATACAATAATATCATTACAATAATACAATAATTACAGCAATAAAAATAAACGTAAATTTACTTCTAACTATAAATAAATAGATGCAATAAACCTAGGACTATAAATAAAAACTACGGTATAATAAGCAAAAGTAAGTACTTCTAGTTCACCCAACTATTACCAATTTAAGTAATTATATATCACCTTAATTAATTACATATCAACTTAATTACATACCATCTTAATTACATATCACCTTAATTTATTTACATACCGACTTAATTACATATCAACTTGGAAATAATTTTGAATTGTATTCTCATAGTTATGAAATAAAAGGTATGAATTCTTTAAGACTGTTTGGACAAAAATGCAACACTGTTACAGTATTTAATCATAGTAGTAATTTAGGCCCAAGGATATATAACAAATTTATATTTAAATATCCTAATCTTGTCAATTCTAATAGTTCTAGTATTAAATTTAAAAAGTTATGTATGGATTTTATAAAAATTGAAAAATTGTAAATTTAAATTTATACACTATAATTGCTCAGTAGACATAAGACAAATTGTATTGTATAATTATTAATTTTAATTCAGAAATCCGCCCCTGAGTTCTACTCTTTCAGGGGCGAGCTAAAGTTTTTCTGTATATATTATATTTTATGTTACAATTGTTAGCAAAATAATAAATAAATAAATAAAATTAATTAATTACATGACACAACTTAGATAATTACATTGTACCTACAATTACATTTTCAGTCTAATCTTCTCAACCTTTCCTTAAATGTATTGATTTTGAGAGGACCACCCTGAAAGATTGTCGGAGGTAAGCTGTTCCAGTCTACTATTGTGCGGTTAACAAAGGAAAATTTTGCCACGTCCGTTCTTTGTTTTCTGCATTTAAACTTCCTAATATGATCAGCCCTGCCTAAGTATGATGGTGTCACTAATCTAGCATTGATGTCGGTCCATGCTTTGTGTCCCATTTGTGCCTTAAACAATGCGGTGAGTCTGGTTTTTCGCCGCCTTGATTTGAGAAATTCCCATCCTAAGTTATTAAAACCATAACATCCGAGCTGTTCATTTTTTTTAATGTAATACCTTTATAATTTATTTGTGTATTTAAAGTGTAGTTAACTGCAACAATAAACATTTTTATTATCAAATTTCAAGCACGTTTTAACTGAAGAGAGAGAGAACTTACCCCTGAAATATCGTGATGTGTTTCGTTGTAAGGTATCATTAAATGTAAGGTGTTCCAGTAGAATGTGATGGTTTTTATAGTCTTATTGCGGGACAAGCAAATTGAATTAGCTGACAGCCCTTTTACTGGAAACATTGTTGTAGAATGCAGTTTATTAATCTGTATTTACTTTTTAAAAATTACATTTTTAAGGGACCTCCACGACAATTAACACATTCTTGCAATCTGCTCCGAAAGCTCATCATTACTCTCTGGAATAAACCACGATCAATGACTAATTTCATTATTTATGTTTTCTTTTAACTTCGTTATAGTGCGTGGTCTGTTACAATACACTTTACTTTTCAATTGTCCCCATATGAAGAAGTCGGCTGCCGTAAGATCAGGAGACCGTGGCGGCCAGGCGATATCTCCAAGTCGTGATATTATGTGCCCAAGAAACAAGATTCGCAGAGAGATGATTCACAGTTTGGATTGGATTTTGTATGGATGGAATCTGAGGTCTTCGTGTAAAATACGGCACATGCTTGTGAGCGATAAATTCAACGTAGCTGATTGACGCCTGTCAGCGAGATTGACTTCTAAGCATACCTTTTCTAATTCTGGCCATGTTTTCCGAAGTACGGACTGATCGCGGATCACCAGCAAATCTATCACAAACATTCCCATTGTTATTGAATTTACTCACCCATATCGACTATAAAAGTGTTAGATTTAACCCTGAATCATCGTCTGTCATTGCTCGAACATTAAAAAAAAAAAAAAAAAAAAAAAAAAAAAAAAAAAAAAAAAAAAAAAGATTAAGAACTTTACAAATCGTCAGAAATATAAAGAAAAACTGCATATTTACACTACCAGAAGAAATTTTACATGTTCTTTAGCTGAACCTAAATGTTATACAATCACAGAATTAAATCGCAGCCAGAGTTATGGGCCAAGATTATGGATTTCAATATTGATCATATTCAGACCTAAATAATTTTAATTTTGATAAATTTAAGAATAAAATTAAAGTAGTTGTTTGTAATATTCATATCCTTTCTACATTTTTCTTTTTCTTACTATCAAAATATTTATTCATACAAACTTACAGAAAGATGTTATATTTTGTTCTTGATTTGATTATCTGATTTTTATCTTAATAATCCCTCCTTTGTAATTGAGGCGTTTTTAGAACAAGAACTTAACTGTAAAATCTTGAATTAGAAAGCATAAAATATTTTAGATCTCTTATAACAGTTTTGTGCAGAACTACATTCAAATGTTTCTAGAGGGTGTTGTGCTTGTTGGGAGGAAATAATATTTTGTCAGAAGGGAAATGTGTTATTAAGAATTCAATATATGCTGGAAATGGAAAAAACCACGTAACGTACGTTAAGTTGTTATTCCAGAGAATGCCGCAGTTATTGTATTAAATTTCTTAATTTTATTCAATTTTTGTTATATTAAAATTTAATACAAAATATTTATAGGAACTGTCCCGAACAAGAAATTGCAGTCCAAGAGTAACAGCATGTCTGACCGTGTAACGAGCGAGTCCGGGTTCAAATCCTGGTTGGAACAAGTTACCTGGTTGAGGTTTTTTTCCCGGGATTTTTTCTCAACCCATTAAGAGAAAATTCTGGGTAACTTTCGGCTCTGGACCCTGGACTTATTTCGCTGAAATTATGACTTTCATTTCACTCAGACGCTAGTTAATCATCACAGTTGATAAAGAGTCCTAAAATAAACCAATAAAAGCGCGAACCTCTCATATTTGTGTACGCTATCTTTATTCTTTAACTATCAATTTTTTATTGTAGTATGTAGCAGTACAATGCAACGCTATATGATACAATACAATGTAATAATACAATACATTTATAACTTGAGAAGTTTCACTTCTTTCTCGCGTAGAGGCCATTTACTCATTTCTTTTCTCTCTTTCTTCCTTCATAAAATGTAACGAAATCCTAAACAATGTTATAAAAATCCTTAAAGTCTTAAAATATACACCTGGACTATAATTAAAGATTAATATGTGTATTATTCTAAATATTTACGACTTAGGGACTGCCCGCCGAACCAATCAAGAAGTCAAGTAATAGAAATTTCTAATTTACTTTAGGTATTGAAAACTCCTTGATGTAAAATAATTAAAACTGCTAAGAGGCCATTTTACGTAAATAATAGGACAATGAAGACGTTAAGGTGTGGGAAAGCCTGGAAAATTAAATAGTTCGCACGAGGTGCTGGGGAATTTATTGTCGGCAGACAAGAGGTATCTTGGTGTAATTGTTCTGCACCCTTGGGACATCTAATATAAAATTGATGGTTAACTTTCAACTACGGGATTAAAGCTCTAAAGAAGGGAACGGGGAAGCAAGTGGAGGGCAGGGCTCAGCTGATATATTTAGAAAGGTTCCTTCTACTCATTTGTGTTCAGGGAACCGTACAGAGAAGACGTCCAATAAAGACTCAGTTAAGGGGACGATTCTAACCTATATAGACTTGACGTTTTTCGTTCTGACAATGTCGGCTTAATGATCCATGTCTTGAGCTTTATGGATCTTTACGACGTCTGCTCTTTCGAAATTCTGTAATAGAGACATTTGTCACTTAATGAAGGAGTTTCCCTCTGTATGCTTTATTTAGTCACTGATTCTATTATAGGTTTTCGTTTTCTTTATTGTGTGTACAGATATGTCAATTTTATTTTGTTGTCATTCCGTGATTTTTCTTACAATAGAATTTTAGGTTTTCATTCTTGCTAGAAACGTAGAGCGAAATTTTAGATGTAATGTTTAACATCTCAGAATTAAATAGGGTAGACTATTATTATAGCCTACTCTTACCCTAGTATTCCTGCAAAAGGCAGCACTTAATTTACGTCATGTATTATAATCATGTGCACAACGGAAATTGAACTTGTGGTGTCAGCTCCATATATAACTCTGCCAGTCAAAATAAATCATTATTATAAATTAGTTTCAAATAATTTAGGTGTTGTCAACTTAAGAGTTCCCTGTGTTATATATTATTATACTTACTTACTTACTTACAGGCTTTTAAGAAACCCGGAGGTTCATTGCCACCCTCACATAAGCCCGCCATTGGTCCCTATCCTGAGCAAGATTAATCCATTCTCTATCATCATATCCCACCTCCCTCAAATCCATTTTAATATTATCTTCCCATCTACGTCTCGGCCTCCCTAAAGGTCTTTTTCCTTTCGGCCTCCCAACTAACATTCTATATGCATTTCTGGATTCGCCCATACGTGCTACATGCCCTGCCCATCTCAAACGTCTGGATTTAATGTTCCTAATTATGTCAGGTGAAGAATACAATGCGTGCAGTTCTGTGTTGTGTAACTTTCTCCATTCTCCTGTAACTTCATCCTTCTTAGCCCCAAATATTTTCCTAAGCACTTTATTCTCAAACATCCTTAATCTCTGTTCCTCTCTCAAAGTGAGAGTCCAAGTTTCACAACCATACAGAACAACTGGTAATATAACTGTTTTATAAATTCTAACTTTCAGATTTTTCGACAGCAGACTGGATGATAAAAGTTTCTCAACCGAATAATAACATGCATTTCCCATATTTATTCTGTGTTTAATTTCCTCCCGAGTATCATTTATATTTGAACTTCTCCACCTCTTCAAAAGATAAATTTCCAATTTTTATATTTCCATTTCGTACAATATTTTCGTCACGAGGCACAATCATAATATACTTTGTATTTTCGGGATTTACTTCCAAACCTATCTCTTTACTTGCTTCCAGTAAAATTCCCATGTTTTCCATAATCGTTTGTGGATTTTCTCCTAACATATTCACGTCATCCGCATAGACAAGCAGCTGATGTAACCAGTTCAATTGCAAGCCCTCTCTGTTATCTTGGACTTTCCTAATGACATACTCTAGAACAAAGTTAAAAAGTAAAGGTGATAGTGCATCTCCTTGCTTTAGCCCACAGTGAATTGGAAACATATCTGACAGAAACTGGCCTATACGAACTCTGCTGTACATTTCACTGAGACACATTTTAATTAATCGAACTAGTTTCTTGGGAATACCAAATTCAATAAGAATATCATATAAAACTTCTCTCTTAACCGAGTCATATGCCTTTTTGAAATCTATGAATAACTGATGCACTGTACCCTTATACTCCCATTCTTTCTCCATTATCTGTCGAGTACAAAATATCTGGTCAATAGTCGATCTATTACGCCTAAAACCACACTGATGATCCCCAATAATTTCATCTACATATGGAGTTAATCATCTCAAAAGAATATTGTTATTATTATTATTAAGTTTATTATTATTATTATTATTATTATTATTATTATTATTATTATTATTATTATTATTATTATTGGGGGAATTAAAATTGTCTTAAATGTTAGGACACCTACGGTTTTATTAGTATTTCAGGCCCTTCTTGTTGAAAACTTCAACCACTGAGTCGTAAAATGACTCTCATACTAAGATATTTGGAAATTGGTTTTCATGCTCAGATTAGGAAGTTGAGGTGTGCGTCATTTCTCCTTTATCATACCACACTTCTTGTCATATTTATGTCCACCAAACGGCTGCTTCCAGAATCTTTCCAATAAAATTATAATCAGAGAAATTGGGGACGTTTGAAGAGTTTAATATTTCCTCCATATTGCCCAGTAATTCAGTAATATACAACGCTAATTCAACGCTATGAACTAGTTTAAAGTTAAAGCCTCCAGAAACACTTCACATAAAAAATGAACTAAATAAAAAGTCGTTACATAGGCCTACTGTGTTCGATAAAATATATATGTAGACATAGGCAAATAAAAACTTTTCTAGTGTAATCCCAGGCGACATTCGCTTACAGGAGCTCGTTAAACATGCTACTGCAATTGGCTCCTTGCATCCCGCCGGCGACGCTGAATGGCCAAGCGTAGGCCTAATACAGAATACCGAGGGTGCTCGTGCACTCGTAATCTATAGCTCACACACGTTACAACTGCAACTTGTAGGACTAAGTTTTACTACAATAAAGAACTATGTCAAAAACTGAGACTGAATAATGATACTAAATTATACTAAGACCCGATTGTATAAACCATTTAATCTTAGATCAGAGGTTACATTGATCCTTGTTTCAGCTGAACTTGGAATTTTGTGTTGTATAAAGTCTAATCCGAGATTAATTTGTCTCAAACTAAAGTCAACTTTAACTGAAGAAATTTCTCCGATTAAGTTAGATGATCCAAGTTCAGTTATTTCTTTTCTGTTTGAAATATACGAGTGACAGATTGTGCAAATAAAATATCCATTATTATTAATATTAATAGATATGTTAGGTAAATTTATATATATTTCTTTCCATTTCTTGCCTTAATACACAAACAATCTTATATTTTATAAGTCTCTATCGTGTTCAGCAGTATCAAATAACATAACCTATAATTATATTATGTTTATAACAACCATTAATAATTAATGGATATGATAGGTACATTCATAAATTTTCAATTAACTGTATTACTAAACGAAAATTGTGGTTTTATAAAGCTTTATTACGTTTAGCAGTATCAAACACCATAACATGATAACAACTCGGAGAACAGTCAACCTTCTTCTTATTGTCCGCCATTATTTACATTGCACAAAAAACCAGTGTCTCCAACAGAGTGTACGGAAAGTCGCCAAAAAGTAGTTGTAAAGTCGCTAGATTTCTCATTATCAACAAAGAAAGATGAAATTTTGTCACTATGGGGTGCTAAAAAGGTCACTGAATCCCTATTTAAGCAATATAAAAGTTAAAAGAAATTGTTGTTGAAAAAGAGTTAAAATCGCTAGATTGGCAACACTGAACAAACCTGTCCGCGCATCACGTATTTCACCTGTTTATGCGATGTTGCCAGATCCTTTTCACGTGAACTTAGATTGCATTTGAACCAAGGTAATTTGATCGCAGAAAAGTTTTATACAATAGAAGAAGTGTCTGAACTCGGTTCACTTTTCGATCTTCGATCAAAGTTGATCTTTAGTCAGGGAGTTTTATACAATTGGGCCTAAGATTTTTTGAAAGTGTAAGCGGCAAAGCAGTTACAATATACCCCGTCACTGGCATCATGTTTGCATAACTGTGAAATAGGAAATGGATGAATTCTGAGAAATCCTATCCAAGAGTGTATTAAAAGAATCAATAATACTCGTCGGTCTTTGATCCCGAGTTACTGTCTCTGAAAGTTGTTAGCTATTTTACTTGTCCGTGAGTTTCCTCGAAAAGGTTATCAAATTATATTAATGCTTTAATTAATATAACAGGAAGTTCAATTCGTAGAATATAGAGTTGTGTTATTTTGTATGGAGAAAACGTGTTTTTGGGCGTGGTCATACTTTCGTTTAGTATCACGTCTGCATGACTGAACACTTGATATCTCACGCACATTGCATATTGATAACGCTATTTATTAAAATGAAAGAGCGTCTTTATGTATTAACAACATCTGATCAAGGTCTGCTTACCTGCGACGATGGACGAAGATTTTCTTTTTGACTGGAAATGAAATTCGAAGGTATGATAACATGACGAGTAAAACATAAAGACAGAGAATAATATACAGAATGACGCAATATTAGTCTAATAAGCAGGGGTTGAGATCGGACTGAGTTCATTTGGGACATTTCTTTAAGCAAGGTAGGATAAATTATCATATCATGCAGGCTTGTACTGTTCATGGTTGTTGCTCAGTGGGCTAGGAGTAAAACTCACTGCATACCTAAAGAAATAGCTTACAGATACAGAGTTGTAGCACAGTCTAGTATATACAGTCACGAAGCTTGAGTTGTGAGGGTCCTAGGAACAATAGACTGTGCCGGTACTATTTCGCATTGTCTGTAGTAAGGCGATATTACCGATCCTAGTGGTTAGCAACTATCTATGGATGCATATTTACTACGTATTGAGCTTCGTGACTGTATATACTAGACTGTGATTGTTTGTGTTCTCAGTTCAGTAGTACAGACAGCAACATGTAAACAATCTGCTCTTCCTTCACAATAACTTGAAGTGAACAAAAGATAGGCCTACATTGAATACATTAAATTATTAGTCGAACGAAATGCTGCATTGGTAATATATGAAAAAGAGAATGTATATACAAATTTAATTTTAAGTTGTGTTATTTATCAATGTTCTGTATTTCCTTTTGAAGCACTATAAAATACTGTATATAGATAGAATTTAAAAAGAACATTATTAACTTACTAGCCGCACCCGTGCGCTCCGCTGCACCCGTTAGAAATAAATATAAAGTAATTACATAATTAAAATAGGACGTTTGATCCAGGGAACATTCGTGTTTGATAGAAGGATAAATCGTTTAATATTGTTACTTAATTTAAATTACATCCAAATAATTCAAATGCGATCATTTTGGTCCAGAGACCACTCATTGGTGCAATGACGATTCCTTTAACATGTTTCTAATTTTTATTACATGCAACCATAGTTTAATGAACATTGACGTCATTTAGATTTAATGTGTATACTTTATTTTACTTGTTATAGGTTTCCATTGAATTATGGTAATAACTTAATTTTAACCCTTGTTTTCTACATATTCAGTAAATGGCGTTTGGCCCACTATGGTTCTGAACCCTTCAAATAACTTAAATTATATTATATAATGTTACATTACATATATTATATTATATTATATTATATTATATTATATTATATTATATTATATTATATTATATCAGAAGTTACTGTAATAACATTATAGCATTATGTCCATCTACAGAAACTACACTTTCCAATGGTGAAATAATAATTAATTATACAAATCGGTTAATTTAGCTTCCAATATTACTTCATACAAACACAGAAATATTCTCTGTAGGCTATCTTTCATACCTTTCGATTGTTGCTGTCCAAGGCCCCTTATAGACGAAGTCATTTGTTTTTTATTTCATTATACGACCTTAGATGGCAGTTATTTTAATTTTAAAACTCATTTATCTCATTAAATATCAGTCCTATCAAAATTTTTTCAAGGAATAAAACTTATCGAAAATTACTTTTAAAGAAACTTTTGTTATGTAACATTTTTTCACAAAAATGAGTAATAAGCGAGATATTTCGATTTATTTAATTCTGGCCCCCTTATAACCCACCTTTTAAATAATGTATTTTGAATGCCATATAGCCTAAAATCTGAGTTACAACGAACATAATTTATATTCCAATTTTCATCAAAATCCGTTCATCCATTATCTCATGAAAAGGTAACAAACATACAGACATACAGACAGACAGACAGACAGGCAGACATACAAACAAAAAAGCGATTTTCGGTTTCAGGGTAGTTAATTATATATGTTAGGACCAATTATTTTTGGAAAATCGAAAATTACCAGAAAAATGTCGGCTACAGATTTATTATTAGTATAGATTGCACGTAAAATATGTCTGTCCTGTACATTTGTAAGGGGGCGAAAAAGACAGCCAAAGTGATACTAATGTGGAGTATTATACGAATAAAAGATGATTATAGAAATGAAGAGGAACATTCTCTACTACGAGTAACAACTTAAATAAAACTTGTCTCATTTTGATTAACAACTTTTAACACTATATCACTTTGGAATATATATATATATATATATATATATATATATATATATATATATATAAAATGTTCAGCAATATATTTTTATTGTTATTAAATATTGTTCGTGTATAATTTTTCCTTATTAATATTTTTGGTGAATAATACGAATTCTCAGAAAGAAATCTTTCTTGAATTGTGGGTTCTTTCTTTGCTAGCGTTTAGAAATAGGTTTACTTACTTACAAATGGCTTTTAAGGAACTCACAGGTTCATTGCCGCCCTCACATAAGCCCGCTATCGGTGCCTATCCTGTGCAAGATTAATCCAGTCTCTATCATCTTATCCCACCTCCCTCAGATCCATTTTAATATTATCCTCCCACCTGCATCTCAGCCTCCCCAAAGATCTTTTCCCCTCCTGTCTCCCAACTAACACTCTATATGCATTTCTGGATTCATCCATACTTGCTACATGCCCTGCCCATCTCAAACGTCTGGATTTAATGTTCGTAATTATGTCAGAGAAATAGGTTTATAACAAACAATAAATAATAAGAGTTTTGTTCATGAGAGAATGGGACTTGTGTTCTGAGTAACTTTTGTCTCCGTTGCTTCACTGTTGTTGCTATGGCAGATTAAACTATAAAAGATAACAGATATTTGAACTATTCTTTAGTGAGTTAATGTTTCTTTTGCATTCATGCTGAAAACTATGGTTTGCCTCAACAAATTCGAATTCGCATTAGTGAGTGTTGCTACATATACCTAAATATAATATCGTTCCAGCGCACTGAGAAGACTCAGAACTCTAAATGAACTGACGTATGGACTCTGCAATTTGTCATCATTGTGGAAGCTTACAAAAAATTTGAAGAGACCGGTTCCGTGGCAAATGAAAAATACTGTGAATGTTTACAAGAAGTTCAGAAAACTTAGCAAAATTGAGAATATGCAACATGCAGTGAGAAACCAGTTCCGAGGCACCAGCATATCATCGTTGTTCCTGCAATAACTCCTATGCAACATATTTATCGATTTTCAGATTTTTGCCTTATTAAATAACTTAAATAATGATACAGCAAATAATAAAACCTCCTATATGTAATTATAGTCTATTTCTTTCTTTCGAAAATGTAAGTAAGAATTCACATCCCCCTATGTACGGCTGCCATAGGATGAAATAATGTGTTTTTTCCTCCTACTGAAAAGTTGTATATTTTGCACATAGGAGTTGTTGCAGGAACAACGATGATATATTCTACTGAACAGTGTGGCGAATTCTCAGAAATTTACTTATTTTTGAAGAAACCCCAAAATCTTAAAAACATTATTTTTATTTAAACTTCTTAACGAAGTTAGAGGACTTGCCAGTTTTTCGTAACTTTTGAAGAATACTACAGGCCGATATAAACTAATAAATATATAAATAAAGCATTCATTTCTTAAAATAAATTAACAATTTTGACACAGATAATGATAACAATTGAGAAAAATTGGGATCCTATATCCTTAACCGAAAATTAATGAAAAAAAATGAAAAAAAAAAGTATTTGAAGGGTGAAAACTGTCCATATCCCAAATTCAAAGTATTTTTTTTTGTCGACGTGCTCTTCAACAAGATGTATTTTTCTTAAGTGGGACTACGAGACTGTAATGCTTTTCACGCAACTTGGTTCATACTTCTCACCTTCTTCGTACCTAAAATATTTTATCTGGGCACATGTAATATTTAACTTACCACCACTAACAGCGACTGAGTCTTAACATTACAACTAGGCAACATTGCTTAATCGCGAATGGCTCATGTTGTTCTGGGAGGCTAAAAAGCCGCGACCTCCATGAACTAAGTCGCATGAAAAGGATGTAATGGCCAAAAGACTACATGCTTAGGGTTTACATACGTGGTAACTGCACTATGAGTTCTCTTACAAGGACGCGCGTAGGTTTAATTTACTTTTTCATATATTTTTCGTCCTTTGTTACAGACTCGTGGGTACTGAATAATTATGAAGAAGATCCTTCAATAGTTGAGAAGTCGTTGTACATACGGACAGACGGATAACGGAAATCACTTTTCAGTTACAGGGATTCTAAAAAAAAATGTATGTCCATGGAACGTTCTAGTCGATATTTTACATCGTGGCAATACTTTATCATTGTGTTAGCACAGTGAGAAAATAATAATGGAGTGTTGAATGTTAGCCTATGTTGGTATAAAGGCAGTTCAAATAGTGGTGACATTTCAAAGCAAACAAACTTAATTTGTAACATTTACAAGCTCAAATTTCCTGTTGGTTTTAATTCACGTTTCACGTTACTTAATGTCGGTATTCATTGTACACAGTGTTACATAACTTAATTAACATTTATATAGCTCCTTTTTGCACTACAAGAATCATTTTCAGACGTGATAAAAGTAAATTCATGTAAGTACAAACCATGACCTAGGATAAACAGTCTGTAAAGTCCCTTAACCCCTCGACCCAGTAAATTAATTGAAAGCAACACTATGGAAAGTATAAAACGACGTAAATAACTTGTGACGTGGGTGAAAATGTTGCATAAAAGTCAAGTTTGAACAACGTCATGTGTGTGTGATTTCTGTATCTCTCCATTCCCGCCGTGATTTTTTTTCTCTCTCCAAACAAATGCCGACTCCTTTCTTACTTTATCCACAGCCACTACATACGAAAGTGGCGTGCGGTGGTGAGGGAAGAGAGGGGGCTAAGAGAACATTCTGCATTTTATAGGCCATCAAAGACGTTTCGAAATACCTTCAAAGCAAGCAAGTAGCTAGTACATTTCTCTCTTCCTCTTATACTGAACTTCTGATGTTTGTAGGCTTCTGGGATATAAGACTCTCACTCCTCCAAAGAGAGAGAGAGAGAGAGAGAGAGAGAGAGAGAGAGAGAGAGAGAATGCTGGTAGCTGCTTGTGTGTAACCAAAGATTGCATAGCCCCTCAGCATTGATGTCCTTTAACGCACGAAGTATACTATTCAAAGCTAAGTTTTTTGTTTACTTCACTTTCTTAAAAAGTCTTGTGGTGTTTATTGTCAAGATTTGTCGAATAGACAAAATATATCTCACTGTTAAGTCCTATTTTGTTTGGTAATGTCGTGCTTGCAATTTTAGAAAGTAGGCCTAATCTATTTATTTTGAATGTAATGAAACATGCTCGTAAAACAAAGTGCAGTAAATTATAGCTCTAAGATTCTGAAACGCTCCAGAATGATTGTAAGACGTTTAGAAATCGCGTTTTTTTATTTTGTAATGATAACTCTGCTATTCAAAGGAGGATCTCGCGGAGAAAGTTTGATAATTTATTTCATCACCTGTTGTCACTCCGAAAGAGTTTCCAATCAGAACCTAAATATTTCACAGGTGGTGTTTTGAAGCATAACAATCATTTTGATCCTCCGTTGTCTATAATTCTGTAAATTACATGCAGAACTTCTAAGATGTAACCCACTGAAATATAATAAGAATATAAAAAATGTTTTAATATCTTCAATTTGAAGTGTATTTAAAGTATATTTATTTGTGCATAAATTAATTATATTAATTTGTATTTTCTAACTTCGGAATATATCTAGTTTCTTTTCCTTAAATTGTTTTAGTTGATTAACGTATGTACAAAATTACGTAAATTCTTGTTTATCCTAATATTGTATTTGTGATGTTTCATTGTAGTTTCCATTTTATTTCTCTACATATCTTGTAGGCCTAATCAATAGACTAATAATTTTTTTTAACTACGACCGGACACAAGCACTATTAATTCGGTCCACAAATTTATTTAATAATAATATCATATCCTCTGGTTTTTCTTATATATTGTTATTTTATTCTATTTGTATTTTACCCATGTTGTCGGCCTGGGCGGCACAGTCGGTATAGTGCTGGCCTTCTGTGCCCGAGGTTGAGATTCGATCCCGGCCCAGGTCGATGGCATTTAAGTGTACTTAAATGCGAAAGGCTCATGTCAGTAGATTTACTGGCATGTAAAAGAACTCCTGAGGAACAAAATACCGGCACACCGGAGACGCTGATAATAACCTTGACAGTTGCGAGCGTCGTTATATAAAACATAATTTTTTTACCCATGTTGTATTTATTTTTAATTCATTACATTTCATTTTTAGTTCATATTTGCACAATATTTAAATAAATAAACACATAAATAAGTAGATAAATACGTACATAATAGATATTATGTAGATAAATAGACGAATACGTAGATAAATAGCTAAATATGTAAATAAATAAATAAATAAATAAATAAATGGATTGATTGACGGACGGACGAATAAATGAATATGATTCTAACTATGCATAGAACTATTATGAATTTGATTTGTGGGACTTTGCTTTTAAATTTGAGAATTTTGAAAGTTAAATACTAGCCTATACCGTAAATTATTGGCAATAACCTAATATACAAAATACATTAATTATTATGAATAATAGTGATAATATTTACACTATTAACTTAGTAACAGAGACGGATTTTTGGAGGAGGTCCTCTATATGCATACCACATATGGTTTTGGTTTACATATAGGCTACAATCAATTTCAAGTGTGAGTTTTTCCTAAATTATAGGACCATATTAAATTTAGTTCAATAGGAACGTTGGGGGAAGAATTAGTTAAAATGCTTTAGTAAGCTACGCAGTAAATTGTAGTTACTGAAATTTGATACAGTGGTATCCAAAATCATTAACTACTTTTTGTAAACGTACTCCACTCTTTCATTTATTCGTGTTATATATTCCGTATTCTTTCGGGATTTTTATCACGAAGTAACGGGATTTAAAGTGACGATGATGACGATGCGGCCTAAAGAATAAGAAGAAAAAGAGATGGAAGAGAAAGGCAAAAAGAGAAAAGGTGGCCACTAAAAGTTTCACGGCCGTCATAAACATAAAATGGAACTGCTACAGCAACCGTTTCTGGTGTGTTTTAGTGCAGGTAGGCCTATACAGAACCTCCATCTAGAATGCCTACCACCATCACTAAGAAAAAAGACGGAGAGAAAAAGAGAGAAAAAAAGGAGAGACGACAAGGAAACGGGAAATCTTGACATTCACCTTTTGATTTGGCAGTCAAAGCACTGCTCGCCTTGGGTGGGATCGTAGAAAGAGAGAGAAAAGAACTGAATATAAGTTGCCTATAGAACGCACTATGATGACCCCAAACGAGCAGTTTTAACGAACATAAAATGAAATTTTATTGTACAACAGTAGTAAGAAAAAGAAAAGAATAAGAGGATTGAAGGCAGTAGATGTCTGCTTGACAGTTTTAAAGTACGCCAGAAGGTGGCTGTGGTAGCGGTAGCAGGTGCTAGACTTACACTGGACTACTATGAGAGCATTTAGGTCATAAAATGGATTTTTACATCCCCATCATTACCATTTTATCCCACAAACACAAATCTCCAAACTTCATAAAACTGGGTCATTTGGAAACAAGTGGGTATAACTGATTATATAATCGGTTGTTTTATTCACTGTTTGAATCTACACATAGACTTAAATTGAATTGAGTTTACTTTTATTGTTATAGTGTAGTAAAGTGATTCACAAATGTTATCCTAATTCAGACCCTATTTCTTAATATTAAACTAATGTAGGCCTATGGCACAAATTCTATGAAAGGAATTTAAATGATAAGCCTGTTTTAAGTTGTTTAATAAGCAGTGTAAATTGGATGAAAAATATAGGCTACCCAATAAACTATATTTGTGTAACCAACTAGAGATAATATTAGTAATAGCCTATTACCGACTGTTGTCTCTATTCCTTTCGATAGTTATAATCAGAACTATCGATACTATCGATAGTCATTACAAACTTTCTTGTTAATTGGTTAAAAACTGAATATCGTCGTTGTTCCTGCAATAACTCCTATGTGCAAAATATAAAGTTTTTCAGTAGCAAGAGAAAACACATTTATTCATCCTATGGCAGCCGTATATAGGAGACTGTGAATTCTTATATTTTCGAAACAAAGAAATATAATTACATTTAGGAGATTTTATTATTTGCTGTATCACTATTTAAGTTATTTAATACAGCAAAAAATTGAAAATCGATAAATATGTCACATAGGAGTTATTGCAGGAACAACGACGATATATATATATATATATATATATATATATATATATATCTGAATTTATGTCTAAACCTGCACTGAACTATTAATTTAGGCCTAATATTATAAAGAGTGAACCGTAAGTAATGTCAGTAATTCTTGTGAGTGATTCCTCGAGTAAAGAGCAACAAAAAATCAAATGTCATTTTACAATATTTTGAATAACTTTGAATAACAAACCATATTTCTCGTATCATACGGCACGTAGCTAAACTTTTCTCCAGATCTTTAATACACTGGAATGAGTTAAATTTCTTTTTGTCAAGTGATGTCTGGCAGAAAACAAGTAGGCCTATCCTTATAAATCCATCGATATTTTTTTTTTCTGTGACAGTTATGTTAATGGAGTGTAGGCTTTCACGGCCGGCGTCAATGGTAGAAAAGTTTTCCGGGCTATGAGGCCGTGGTCTGTTGGACCAACAGACCACGGCCTCATAGCCCGGAAAACTTTTCTACCAGTTATGTTAATGTTTTCGTCTTGCAAACTACTATTCAAAATGTTTAAGTATTCGAAAAATATATTAGCAAGGAAAACCAGCCTAAGAAGCCAAAGCTAATTGTAAATTAGGTTTGCATATTACAATTTCTCGTCTTGTAGGTACCGGTACATTAGAAGTTTGGTAATATCCACTGGTGTTAGATAAAATTCGATGGTGTTCGGGTAAAGGAGGTTGTCATTTTTTGTGCAAATGAAGTTTTGTTCCCCAGGTAAATATACAAGTTAGATTTTAGAAGTAGATGTGCAAAAAATAAACTAGGCTAATACAATCATTTGTTTGAGAATAAGGTGCTTAGGAAAATATTTTGGACTAAGAGGGATGAAGTTGTAGGACAGGGGTCGTCAGCACAGAGCACTCTGGGGCTAGAGTCTCTTACCCGCGAAAAACGCAGTGCACTAGGGTGCACTCCGTAGCTGCTAGCGGGTACGCTCTCTGTCTCTCCCTGTTGCACGACGGTGTACACCGGACAGCACCGCATACCCTTTGCACATTTCAGCGAGTGCTGACGACCACTGTTATAGGAGAATGGAGAAAGTTACACAACACAGAACTGCACGCATTGTATTCTTCACCTGACATAATTAGGAACATTAAATCCAGACGTTTGAGATGCGCAGGGCATGTAGCACTTATGGGCGAATCCAGAAATGCATATAGTGTTAGTTGGGAGGCCGGAGGGAAAAAGACCTTTAGGGAGGCCGAGACGTAGATGGGAAGATAATATTAAAACGGATTTGAGGGAGGTGGGAAATGATGGTAGAGAATGGGTTAATCTTGCTAAGGATAGGGACCAATGGCGGGCTTATGTGAGGGCGGCAATGAACCTCCGGGTTCCTTAAAAGCCAGTAAGTAAGTAAGTAATACAATCATTTGATGCGTTTTGTGTAGAAAATTATTTGCAATAGAGAAGAATGTTGTACCTTGAAATACTTTTCACATTTTATTTTTTTTAATTTGAGGAAATGAAATTTTTTAATGAAAAAATGCTTGAAATAATTATTGACGATTCCTTTACAACTTTCTGTATGTATTTTCCTGTTTTACAGATCTATTAAGGATGGAAAAAAATAAAATGAAAGGATATGTAATGTGTTCAAAAGTACAACAGGTTCATGTACCTTGGAACATACCCTCTCGTACCTCGGAACACATGGAATATAGGTGGGAATATAGCTGTAAAAAGTGACAATCATATTTAAAATGTAGGCCTACTTGAAGTCATAAACCAGAGCGGGCTTCTCTGATTTAGATTTTATTTCCTGGAGGAGCTATAACTGCTTGAACAGCTTTCTTCACGGCATCCGGATCAATTGGATCATGTACCTTGGAACGTGTTCCATGGTACAAGATGTTTTGAGTTCAAAGGTGCAAGAGGGTGCACGTTTAAACTAATATGGCTCCCAAAACTAGAGATTCGAATAAATGATGGAAATTAAAATATGTTACTACTCACCAGACGATAAGGAACACTGCACTTGATAGTAACAAATACAATTTGGTTTAGTGTTAGAAAACATATATCAATGAATGAAATGTTTACTTTTGGTACTAAACAAATTGTTTTGTTCAAAGAACTCACAGTTTGTAATAAATTAAACCGAAATTACGACCAGAGCTACTTAGCGGCTTTCTCTACAATCTACTTCAATTTGAGTCCTCTAGGTAGTAGCAAAAATTAAAAAACAAAAAAAAAAAAATATATTCAAAAGTACACTATGCTAAAGGTACAACAATCTTCCCTAAGGATCGGAAGTTTAATTTTCATTTATCTGAAAACTCACTTTTATGACTTATCTTCCTTTAACGAAACACTATCGAATTATAGATTTTGATTTTATAGGGATTATGTTTTTCGAATAGGGTTAAGTACTGGTAGGATAGTGAGGGGTCGCAGACAAAATTTTCTCTCAAAAGTGGATCGCGCCTTCAAAAAGTTTCGATATCACTGGTCTACCTAATCTCATGGTTTTGAGTTGTATTATTAAGTCCTGAAGTCATCCATTAATTTTTCATTGTGTTGTATTATGCCCCGCTTTCTTGGAAAAATTCAAACCCATCAAACTACTTAAATACGTGGAAATAATACCACAAATATTTCTTACATACAAATTGTTGTGCTGTACGTTGTGACTTCATATTGCAGTTACTGGACTTCATAATGCGATTCATTGGAAATAACAATGATGGGTAGAAGCGCCACAATCATTTCTGGTTAATACACCTTCAACCACATGACCAATAATTTCAAATCGATAGATACTGTAGAATAATTTTAAATCGGTAGTTAACAGTAATATTATTGACTCGGATTTATTAGTAACTGTATACAATTCAAACGTGTAAACGATTATACGAGTAGTCTAATCGACTGTTGTTTACAAAATCAACAGACTTATGAGACAATACAATGATTATTTACTTGTTACATCTGCCGGCTAGTTATTAGTTTAGACGTGACCTGATTTCTAAATAGGTTATCTGCAACAGTGCCACAAGACCCTCGGAATTTCATATTTGATATTAATATGTAAACTATATGATAAATAATCAAGGAATTGTGTTATAGTATTTGTATAGACCTACATGTCAAGATTTAAAGAAAATAATGTCATTAAAGTGTATAAATATGAAATATTTGAACAATCTCAAATCATTAGGCTGCCAATTTTCTTATTTTCGAGAAATTCATATATGATATAGTACAACTACATGTTAAAATATCTTTTTATACCCCACTCAATGCGTCTTACAAAAATATTATTTCATTCCAAATATGAATTTATTTTACTATACTCCTAATTAAGTTATAGAGTTCATAGTTCTTACAATACAGTAGTCTAATTCATTAAATTGAAATTGAATAGGCTATATCATTTTGGTTCAAAAATTGTCATGGCTTGGGAAACATACAAAAATCTTTAGTGCGTAATGAATACAATCTATAATCACTAAATCTTGACCGTGTAGGCTACTTCATAGATCCATGTAAATTTATCTCTCGATTTTTTTTTTGCAAGGCCTAGTGTGTCGACCTGCTTTCTTTTCCTGTACTTTGTTTTGATTGCTAAAACGTCTAAAATATTTTATTGCATGAATGATGTAACCAAAAATAGTATTAATTTTATAACGTTATTGCTTAATTTTATGTTCCAATAAAATTATAAAAAGAAAAAACTTTCTAACGCCCCATATGACGTCAAGATTCTAGCCTATAACTTAAAAGAATAACTCTGCAGTGCTCGGGAAAAGTGACATAAGTCAGTTTCCACAAACCTTTTTTGATAATTTATTGACAACTTACACTGGTTTATGTCGATTTGATTTTTTTTCTGTATGAATTATTGTGGGAGGAATACTTATGTATTTTTTTCCAAGCGAGCAGATGTTCCGTAAGTTGTCAATAAATTATCAAAAAAAGGCTTGTGGAAACTGACTTGTGTCACTTTTCCCGAGCACTGCAGAACTTAAAGGTCAATTCTGTAGTGAAAACGTGAACATAATTTCATGTGTAGTAACTATAAATCAATTACAATTTTGTAAACAGTTATCTGGACATTACAAATAGTTGAAAATAGAGGGTTACAAGGTAGTACGTCAAAATAAATAGGTAATTACGTTTGGGATATTTAAATATAAACTTCTAACCTGAGTTTGTATTTCGGAGAGTGGATGTGATATTAGAATATCCCGACAAGGGATAAGTCTATGACTTCTCATTACAATATTTCTTCTCTGTACATTGTAAGTGAATTTCATAATCGTCGCCATCATCATCATAATCATAATCACCAACATTCAGAAACTGCAACTAAGACCCATTTCTGGCCTTGTAATAGGGCCGGTCGCCGGTTTCCTTTCGGATGATGATGAAACATCATCTTGGGTAAATTATCCTATGTTCTCCCAGTAGCGATATCTATTGTAGCCATTTTGATTTGTAATTAAAGATTTTGACTTCTAATGGTTCCCTTTTGGGTTCTTATTTGTTCTTATGTTCAAATTTTTAATACAAAATAATTAAATAACAATATTGGGCTGTTTCAGTCAAATTTTCAAGCGTAATCAAATTAAACAACGAACAAGACTTGAAGTACAGACTAAAATCCCGGTACTTTTGTGGTTCCTACTTTGCTGTAAGGTTGTGAAATTTGAACTCTTCGAAAACAGGATTTAACAAGATTAAATAGTGCAGAGATGATTTCTAGGAAAATAATTGGGTACACTTTATTAGTCTAGACCAGGGCCGGGCATGAGAGCGGCTCAGTCTAGTCGGCCAGAGCTGCTCTCGCTCCGAAAGGCACTTCAATTCTAAGCCAGAGCAGAACGCTCACGCAGTGGCGGACTCGCATTACAGCTACATTCCCTGCATTAATGTAACAAGAGCCACGGTTCTTCTAGTCATTCAGTCTGTCAGTACATAATAGTTTATAAGGATATTACATCAATCCATTGTACGTTACAGAATTTATAACACTCTTATTAATTTAATGAAATAAACTTCGCTCTATGCACACACGCAAATCATTACACTTATTTACATAACCCATACGCAAATACTGCAACCTCCTCACCACGGTTCTACGAGACAGGCATATGGCTTCCACTTCCCCTACTTGCTGTGGACAGAGTTCATCTGCCAATATAATTAAACATCGCTTGATGAATTCACCTTCGTTGAATGTTTTCAATTCCTTTGCAATTTCGTGGCAAATTTTGTAGCTAATTCTCATGGCCGATTCACTAAGTGCATTATTGTCATCCTGTTAATATATAATATATGATATGATATATGATATGATATAAAATAATGTGATGCGATATATATGATATATAATATAATATAATATAATATAATATAATATAAAATGGTGCGATATATGAGATATGATATGATATATAATATGATATAATATAATAAATAATATAATATAATATAATATAATATAATATAATATAATATAATATAATATAATATAATATAATATAATATAATATAATATAATATAATATAATGTGATGCGATGCGATATATGATATGATATATGATATGATATGATATGATATGATATGATATGATATGATATATGATATGATATGATATGATATGATATGATATGATATGATATGATATGATATGATATGATATATGACCATAAATTAATACAACTTAAAGAAAATGTTTCTCAGGTACATTATATTAGAGTATCTATTCGATATTTATATTGCATTATAAGTTATTATAGTACATTTAGTAATATATAATTTTAAATTATGCAAATATCATGATATATCATAGTATAGTAT
The DNA here is from genome assembly GCF_040183065.1 of Periplaneta americana. Lineage (NCBI taxonomy): Eukaryota > Metazoa > Arthropoda > Insecta > Blattodea > Blattidae > Periplaneta > Periplaneta americana. Next base: position 157,645,184 of record NC_091118.1, on the reverse strand, counting down.
ATTACAGTTCATGATATATAATATTATATATTATAATACTTGTATAATTTAAAATTATATATTACTAAGTGTATAATAACTTATAATGCAATGCAAATATCAAATAGATACTCTAATATAATGTACCTGAGAAACATTTTCTTTAAGTTGTATTAATTTATGGCGTTCATTACCAACATATTTGTCATATTCAGTAGCATGTTTTAAAGAATAATGTCGTTGGATATTGAACCTCGTCGTTGGATATTGAACCTCTTAATCAGTTGGAGTGTTTTATGACAAATTAAACACTTTGCTAATCCACTGCTCTCTACGGAAAATAACTACTCCTCCCATGATACATTAAAAGCTTTGGGAGTAGCTGTCCGCTTTAGTCTATGAGCGGAAGCTCCGTCTTCAAAGTTCGCCTTCATATTGCAGAGTCACCACTGCACCGACACTGAATGACGTACAGTATGCATACGTCACACCGCTCGCGAGACAAACTCTTTAAAGCACACAGCGCTCATTTCTCAGAATCACGTAATGTGCCCAGCCCTGGTCTAGACCGTAAGAGAAGTGAAGAAATTTGACAGGAATTATAAGTTGCAAATATTTTAGTAGGTACCGTTACAAAATATTACGAGCAAAATTGTATGAATTTCGGATGGCAATAGAATGTCTTTATAAATTTTCAATTATCAACATGGAAGATAATGAAGGCTGGAGAAACCTTTATAAAGTCTAACGTTTTAATTTTGTGTGCTGGAAGACCATGAGATATAGAACAGTGAAGGGTGGTGATAATATTGGTGATATTGATAACGAATTTTCTAAGTCTTCACGATCAAAATTTTCTCAATATTTTAAATTACAATTAGAACAAAGAAAAAATCATGACGTGTGCTTCCATAGAAGAAATCGTAAGATTTGGGTGTTTATTTTCGTCTATGTCTAACTTATTACAGTATCATTTATAAAATCGTTTAAGTTTTTTGTTATTTTTAAGATAACAAGAGCATCTATACGTATCATTTTCGAAGTATTTTTAGATGTTTTTCTTTTGTACTATTATGTGTTCTCAACTGATCGTTTGGCTATCATTATATACCATTCTATAATTAAAGTTAGTTGTCTCTTGAAAAGGAACCACCATCATTAAAGCTGCAACTTACAACTTCCAAACTATCCATTTTAAACCTGTAATGTGAGCCAAACGAAGCGATTGGATACCAGCTTATTTAGCTCATTCTTTTTTAAAATCATTCCCGCCACCATCACAGTCTACCATTAGTATACAGCTAACAACCACTCCTACTAACATAAATCTTCCTTATCCATCTGTGGCGTTAACATTATATGGGAAACTGATCCTTACGTACACACGAACGTTCTCATTTAGAACACGTGGTAAGGACCGATGTGCATAAGGGTTGTATGTGATAGGACGCCGGGTCTAGGAGGTGGGGGGAGACGGGTGGAGAAGCTTCTGCTACCTGTATGTCGGCTTGGCTTGAAAGTTTGAGGTGATTAATCGTGCAAGTCCTTATTGGTTCCAACCTGGTACCTATAAGTTAGCTACCTTCCTTATCCCCGCCTAGACAAGCGGACTAGTTAGAAGGAATTCTCATTATGAATGCTAATAAATTCACAAGACATATAGGATGGGCTGGAACGCTACGCAGAGCAAGGGAGTGGGAGAAGCGAAAAAAGAAGAAAAAAAAAAAAGGAAGATTAAGGAGAGGTGGAGAAGGAATTATGGGTAATGGCGTTTTAAAGTGGATTCTCTAGTATACCTTGTTTCTACTGGTAGCAGAATATCGTCACCTATATGGCACTTCGTTTTATTGCTTATTATCTTAAGGAGTAGAATCTTCTTCTAAGATGTTTGAACAGAGATTGCATAGGTCTAAGTTTAATAAAGAATATGGAAATAAAATTTGATAACACAGATAGGCCTACATTTGAAACTTTTCTCTTATTTTCGTAACTGAAAATAATTAATGTTTTTATAGTACTGGTCAATCGTGCTGAACACAAAGATTAAGGAACAATTTCGAAGATGTGTTGAAGTTACTGCCCTAGGTTCGATTCCCTTATAGCGTGTAAATAGCAATTTATATCCTCTTTGTTTTACATTAACAATAACTTATGTCCTTCTATCTAATTCCCGGTTGCATAAAGCAATATATAAGTTTGTGCCCGTTTCTGAAAGCAAATCTATCTATCCAACAGCTATGTATTCGATAGAAAGCTTTACATTTTGCTGCTAGATGGTGACACATGTTTCCAGTTTGATTTGAGCAGTCTTGCAAACATAGTGAATTTGAACTTCAATTTACCTATAAAATATCACACTTTTACTGTTGTTCATATAGAATTTTTTCGACTTTTTAACTTCTCTCAGCACAAGAACATATTAATCATCGAAATATAGGTATTTAACGACTTCAGCACAATTTCTTTATGGTCTTCCATGAATTGGAGTTGTCAACACTGATTGTATGTAGACATAATTAGACTACTCGCTGTAAAAATGATAACCAAACGTGGAGGAGGAAATTTCTACGATTTTTAAAAGAATTTATGGAAATATATTTTGTATAACTTGCACTTTTCTGTTCTTATATTTCAAGAATTCTTATTAGGATAATGTTGTTGTCTGTTCAAGCTGCTGAAGTTTGTATGTAAATCAATTCAGCCATTATAGCGTGAAAAGGTAACAGACAGACAGACAGACAGACAGAAAGACAGAACAGAACAGAACAGAACAGACAGACAGACAGACACACAAACAAAAATTAAAAAAAACTCGATATTTCGTCTCGGGATACATGTTACACCAATTATTCTTGAAAAATCGAAAATTACCGGAAAAGTTTCGGTTACAGATTTATTAATAGTATAGATGTCATATAATTGCTTAATATATTGAGAAAAGTGCCTTTCCAATCTTGGAGTTTTTCTGTTTCTCAAGGATCAGATGTAAAGTTTTTAAAAATGTACCTGAAATGTAAGTTATAAATTTTATGAATTCTATGTAGGCTAAGTTCAATACGCCTATAATTTATTTTTGACCAAGAATCTGCTGGCATATGTGTTAAGCCTTCATTAATTTAATGGACTACATATTGAACTCTTTTCCTTAATGGATTATAGAAAAATCGACATTTAGAAGACTGGATCTATTTTTGTTTCGAGAGGGAAGGTGAACAGGGAAATAGGCATATACCAGTTGTTCAGACAGTTATTACAAATGATAAAGTTCACTTGAGCGCCCACGACTGAAAATGGTAGCAGTTTAATATATGCAACGATAGCAGAAAGTGTTTGAGAGACAAACTAATAAATAGTGACCCCGGATTAAAACTATAAATAGTACCAAAAACCGGCGTAAATGAACGTGGATTTGGGTATGTAGTAAATACAGGTATTGGAGAATTGTAGAAAAAAGTGTGTTTCCTCAAGTTACCGTCTTCTTTCTGTCGTTCTTTAATCGACAGTAGGATAAATTAAAACGTGACTCAGTGAACACGAAGAACAAATCTGCTAGTGTGTGTCACAATAAACTTACGGAAAAGATTAAATTGTTGCTCTCAACATTCTCTGTTGGAGTACATTCTCATGTTTCCAGTTTACTTTGTCATTAAGCGACTGATTAATGGACAGTAACTTCAAATCTTCTCGAGTGTCGGCAAAAACATCGATATTTTTAGAAAAAACATCGTGCCGAATAGAACTGTAAAGCTACTCCATTTTTATATGCACTTGGAGGTACTTGTTCTGATTTATGTTTGGAAAATGGAAATGTTGAGTTAGGTTCTTTGTATGATCTGAAATTATTATCGTAGCGATAGTATTAAACATGTCGTCGGCTCGGTGTAGGAGAACAGAACAGTAGACTAGGTACGGTGCCCAGCCTCTAAATTATCAAGCAAGGACAACTGCACAACACCGTCGTGTCCATATCAAATGTCAAACCAAGTATTTGAATCCGGTTCTGGAGTTTACAGACACAACACCTAACAGCATGAGGTTGGGAACACACAGGATGTCAAAAATTTTAGGTTCACATTGATGCCTATTTACAATCTACTTACTGCTTACGTCGATAACTATTTTTTGTTTGTGAAGAAAATAAGAGTTTTTCAACCTCTGTTGAAATTTAGCATCTCAAATTTTTGTTGTTAACTGCCGACAATTTTATAATCAGAGTTGTATCATTCAGGACTTGGAAGTATTACCAACTGTGTTACATTCGCTGAACATCGCTACTCCAGGAATCATTTATGTGACTTAATTTTGAACTGGCAGAGAACAATTGAAGGATCTAGAGGGAAAACCTGTTAAGTCCAAAATTATCGATTTTCTATTAAAGATTTATTAAAATATTGAAGATTTATTAATTTGTCCTACAGAATAATATCTGTAATATTGACAATTAATATTTGAGGAGCGAATTTTTCTCTTCAAATATTAATTATCGATTTTCTGTTTTGCATGCCATGTAATTGGTCCTCTATTATTCTTAATAGCAATAAATGACCTTCCAGAATTCATTAAAGCAATAACAATATTATGTATGCAGATGACACTACTTTCCTATGTTCTTCCTCTGCTCTAAATCAATTACATGCTCTCAACAACGATATTCTATCGCAGATGGCTTTATGGTTTGAATCTAATGGTTTCTTGCTTAATCAAGAAAAAACTATCAACATAACTTTTAGCCTAAATTATTTAATAAATAAGGACAACAGACCCAAGTATATAAAATTTCTAGGACTTTTTATAGACTCCAGTTTAACATGAGATAAGCACATTGAATACATAGTAGGTACGGTGCCCAATCTCTAAATTATCAAGCAAGGACAACTGCACAACACTGTCTGTTCATATCGAATATCAAACCAAGTATTTGAATCCGGTTCAGGAGATTACAGACACAACACCAACAGTATGAGGTTGGGGACACAGGATGTCAAACATTTTAGCTACAAATTGGTGCCTATTTACAATGTACTTACTGCTTACGTTGATAACTCTTTGTGGTTTGTGAAGAAAATAAGAGTTTTTCAACCTCTGTTGAAGTTTAGCATCTCAAATTTTTGTTGTTAACTGCCAACAATTTTATAATCAGAGTTATATCATTCAGGACTTGGAAGTATTACCAACTGTATTGCATTCGCTGAACATCGCTACTCCAGGAATCATTTATGTAACTTAATTTTGAGCTGGTGGAGAACAATTTAAAGGATCTAGAGGGAAAACTTGTTAAGTCCAAAATTATCGATTTTGTGTTTTGGATGCCATGTAATATCTCAGGCAATACATATTTCTGTGGTTTAATTGTACAGAATATTAAAAACCTGATTGATACTGTTGTATTTGAAGAATGATAACTCTGAGACAATAAAATGTAATGGACCTTAAAACTTTTAACTTGCTCTTCTGTAAAAACAGTAAAATGTTACTTAGCAGATTTTTTTCCTTTCTTGTAAGAATGAGATATATCAATCCTATTGACCAGGAGTGATTGTCCCTTTTTCTCTTCTGTCAATCTCATATCGACAGTCAGTAAATGTAGATGTAGGGCCTATATTATTCGCTGTAGTGCACTCTGGATATTATTTTCTGACGAACTACCGGATTTCATTCAAGATTCGGTGGTAAAATTTGTGTATGGCTATCATAAATCTTGTAGTAGATATTGTCAGAAGTATTACTGCATGTTTTGCCATAATTTTTTAATGCATACGTAACCCTCTGCCCTTGAAGACTACACTGATAGTAATGACGACGACGATGATGATTGTTGACAACAGTCACAATTATGACGATGAAGTTGGGCTATGATTATGATGATGATTATTGACAACAGTGATAGCCTAATGACGATGGAATTGCCGATGATGATGATGATGATGATGGAGATGATGATGATGATTGTTGACAACAGTAGGGCCTAATAATTATGACGATGGAATTGCCTATGATTATGATGATGATGTTTGTTGACAACAGTAGAGCCTAATAATTATGACGATGGAGTTGCCTATGGTTATGACGATGATGATTATTATTATTGACAACAGTGATAATTATGACGATGGAGTTGCCTATGATTATGATGATGATGATGATGATGATGATTGTTGCCAACTGTAACAATTATGACGATGGAGTTGCCTATGATTATGACAATGATGATGATGATGATTGTTGACAACAGTAATAATCATGACGATGGAGTTGCCTATGTTTATGATGATAATGATGATGATGATGATGGACAACAGTGATAATTATGACGATGGAGTTGTCTCTGATTATGACGATGATGATGATTGTTGACAACAGTGATAATTATGACGATGGAATTGCCTATGATTATGATGATGGTTAAGTTGACGACGTTGGTGATAGTTGTGATGATGGTGGTGGTGGTGGTGATGAGATGGAAGTAGGGTTGTTGACAACGATGATAATGGTGACGGCAACGCTAGTGGTAATGATAACTATGCCCTTGAGATGGTGGTGATGGTATTGAAGTTGATGGCAAGAAAGCTGTCGATGGTTGTGATAATAATGCTGGAGGTGGTGATACAATGACGACGTTGAAGACGTGCATTTTGTAATGATTTGAAACATTACTATGAGGAAAGCCTCCTGTACAATGTATCTAAATTTCCAGAATGATGTGTGGTCAGTGTATTTGATTTGCATTGTTTTTTTCTTCGTGCAGGTTGGATAAGAAGATTGGTACAACGTTATTGAGTTCTTCTTCTTCACGTCCACTCTGAAGATCGACTCTGTAAGTCCAATAAATATTTGTAGTAATTTCTTTGTTTCACAACACCATTTAAAGACTTAATATTATTGAAGTTGTTGTGTTAGAGTACCGGAAGGTATAGGCCTACATAGCGCATTTCAATAGAAATGTACGTTTTATTTTTATTTCGGGATCTCTTTGCAAATATGGGCCTCTGCATAGCAACATCGCTGCTATCCTTCAAGCGTAGCAATTATAGGCCTACGTCAAGTGAATGCAGATGCATTCTACTTACCAGTCTATCACTTTCCTTTACTTTACTCCGTATTCCTACTATTTTCAATGAAATGATGTTTATCAGTAGCCACCTTAATCAACACCACCACCAAATCATCATCATCATCATCATCATCATCATCATCATCGTCGTCGTCTTCATCATCATGATCATGATCATGATCATGATCATCATCATCATCATCATCATCATCACTGTCATTATCAGAACAGCAGCAATTATTGTTCTTTATTTTCTTTCTTTTAATTTATTCTTAGTGTCACAATTAACTTATAAAATTATAATGACTTAATTTCCAAAGCGTTCTCTTACGTCAGAATGAAAATTAGTCTAAGCACTAGGCAAGTTTAACTTAAATTTAAAATTACAGCTTTTTCCCTCCTAATTTGTTATTTCAATTGACAATACTTTTTGAAAAAGACAAAATAGCAAATTTTACAATTTCGCGCTTTGCTTCTGTGCAGTATTATACTAAAATAATTTTTCATTGTTTATTTATAATTTCATATTACATGAGAATATTTAATATTGTACGTTACTTATTTACATAACCTTGCATGTAAGATACGAGGCTTTAGTACTTGACTTTATTTCAGAGTAGTTAAAGATAAAATGAGTGGTTTTAATTCTCGTTTTCACCACGGATATCGGTGGGAGCGACACTGTAGCTACTGCGGTGGTGGTGGTAGTAGACAAGATTTATCACCGCACGAAGGAAGGTATATACCCGTATCCTTCCGCCGCCACGGGATTCCGGACCTCGTTGTCATGGAAACGCGAGTTGTAGTAGCCAATGGGAAAACTGGGATAGTCGAGAAAGGCGGTAACCGTCTGACAATAGTTTAAAAGCGTTACAAACATTATTCTTCTTCTCTTCAGACGCAATTCTTGATGCAGCATCTCCTCCTCCCACCCTCGTCGTGGACCGACCCTCATTTTACTTCTCAACAAAAACGATTTTATTTGTCTTGAGCCATTGTTTCTAAGATATGCTCCGTTTTGTTTCTTAGGGAGCGAGTTGATTTGTTTCCTTTCATTATTTTAATTTTCGTAACAAAGAAATTTGAGCAGTCATATTGCAGTGACATTAAGCAATCCATGAGCTAGTATTTTGAAAGTGTTAAGGCCCTTACACATTCAGTGTATTATATAATGAGGTTTTTGCCCTTAGTTTTGAGGGAGGGATAGTGGCTTCTTCGACATTATAGGAGGGCACGTGGCGGGGATTCCCAAGACGCGAGACCTTCACCTAAGATAACAAAGGTTATCCCAATGGTAATGAAAAAATATCCATGCATTATATGGGATTCAAAACCACAATAAGTGGTTTCCAGGAAACGTAAGGACTGTAACTGAAACGTTATAATACAGCTGTCGATGACGCGTTAATTTAAACAATAATAAAAAAAATAATCGACCTCATTTTTGTTAAAATATTTTCTCGAGCAGCAAAAAAAAGTTGTGTTAAAAATGGTCTCCATTAGAAAGTTAGAATTTATAAAACAATTATATTACCGGTTGTTCTGTATGGCTGTGGAACTTGGACCCTCACTTTGAGAGAGGAACAAAGATTGAGGGTTTTTGAGAATAAGGTTATTAGGAAAATATTTGGGGCTAAGAGGGATGAAGTTACAGGAGAATGGAGAAAGTTACACAACGCAGAGCTGCACGCATTGTATCCTTCACCTGACATAATTAGAAACATTAAATCCAGACGTTTGAGATGAGCAGGGCATGTAGCACGTATGGGCGAATCCAGAAACGCATATAGAGTGTTAGTTGGGAGGCCAGAGGGGAAAATACCTTTAGGGAGGCCGAGACGTAGATGGGAAGATAATATTAAAATTGATTTGAGGGAGGTGGGATATGATGGTAGAGATTGGATTAATCTTGCTCAGGATAGGGACCAAGGCGGGCTTATGTGAGGGCGGAAATGAACCTGTGGGTTCCTTAAAAGCCAGTAAGTAAGTAAGTATATATTTATATATATGTTATAATATATTTTTTTATTTTTCACATAAAAACTCTATTTTACATGAGTATATTAGGGTTAAAGTTTTCAATCAAGTAGAGATAATATAATATAAATACATTTTTAACATTTTTTTTCTGTCGATGTTATGAATAAGAGAAATGTAAACTTAATTTTACGACAGTTACAACTAACAACAAACACATAAGAAGACTACATCAATCATAAAAGAAAGCGATTAATTATACAAAATACATTTTTAAAAATGATATCCGTAAGTACAAAACATAAAGATTAACAATAACATAGAACTCCATTAATATTAATGCCTTAGAGTTTCTCAACGTAAAAAAACGAAGCATAGGTCTAGGCCTACATAACATTTCTCAAAATATATTTATTTTACTGTAAACTCATTCATTCATCTAGTGTTCTGCCCAAGGGCAGGTCTTTCACTGCAAATCCAGCTTTCTCTAATCTTTCCTATTTTCTGCCTTCCTCTTTGTCTCCTCATACGATCCATAGGCCTATATCTTAATGTCTTCTATCATCTGATATCTTCTTCTGGCCCGAAATCTTCTCCCCTTCACCATTTCTTCCTGTGCATCCTTCAGTATGCAGTTTCTTCTCAGCCAGTGACCCAACCAATTCCTTTTCTTCTTCCTGATCAGTTTCAGTATCATTCTTTCTTCACCCACTCTTTCCTACACAGCTTCATAGCTTCATTTCTTATTCTATCTGTCCACTTCACACGATCCATTCTTCTCCATTTCCACATTTCAAATGCTTCTATTCGCTTCTCTTCATTTCGTCGTAACGTCCATGTTTCTGCCTCATGCAATGCCACACTCCATACAAAACACTTCACCAGTCTCTTCCTTAGTTATTTTTCCAGAGGTTCGCAGAAGATGCTCGTTTTGCTATTAAAAGCTTCCTTGGCCATTGCTATCCTCCTTTTTATTTCCTGGGAGTAGCTCGTGGTACTGCTTATAGTACACCCCAAGTATTTGAAGCTGTCCACTTGTTCTACTGCCTCGTTTAGAATTCGCAAGTTTACCTTCTTTACTTTTTTTCCTATGACCATGGTCTTCGTCTTGTTGGTATTTATGTTTATTCCATACTGCTCACAATTGTCATTTAGCTCCAGTAGCATATCCCTTAGTATTACTCCTCCCATGTTCTGAAAACAGTTCTTTACTAAATCCTCCAAGTAGCCTAGATGTTGAACAAGGTAGGTGATAAAGAACATCCTTGACGTACTCCTCTCCCAATTTCACTTCCTTCTGACATTCCTTCTCCTATCCTAACGTACTGCAAACTAATAGTAATTAATTTCGGTTCTAGCATTGTCGTTGGCGTTATCACAATCATTGTGATCATTATCACTACCACATTGCATTATCATGTTATCACAATTACCACATTATTGACACCGGCGTAACTCAGGTGTTGGCGCGTTTGCCTGCAGATCTGAAGCTACGATCGTACGTGGGTTCGATTCCCACTTGGGCTGATTTCCTAGTTTGGGGTTTTTCCGATGTTTTCGCCACTAGTAAGGAAGATGTCAGGTAATCACATGTTGAATTCTCCGCCTCATCTCGCTATCACCAATTACATCGACACTAAATAACCTAATAGTTGATATAGCATCGTTAAATAACCTATCGTACTAAGAACACATTTCCATAGTCATCACTTTCATCACACTCATCGTCGTTATCATCATCATCATCATCATCATCATCATCATCATCATCATCATGGTTAGCTTATAATAAGATTGTTGTTTTTCGTGTGCATCATCTTTCACATTGTAGTATAATGATTATTTTAATGTGCTTTTACTATCTGGATGCCTTGTGTGTTCTGAGAAGTTATACCTGTATATTATTTTTTGCCACAAAATATATTCAGTGATTTCTCAATGTATTATTCATATCTCTTGAATTCCTTTAGTTTACAATTAGTTTTTGTCAACATTAATAAATAATAAATTACAACCTGGCTGCTTATTTGGCTTACTTTTTGAAGCTGTTAGATGTTACAGTTTTGCAGATAGACCTGTGAAAATAAGAAAGTGAATGCAGATGTAAACTTTTATTTAAATACAATTTCGTTTTATAAATTCACCTGTAATTTTTGCCAAATATGATATAAATTTAGTTTCATTTTTGTGACATTAATTGAACTGTTCCCTGAATAAGAACTTAAAGCACGTTACGCCGTTTTTCCATTTCCAGCATGTATTGGATCCTTAATAATGCGTCTATCTCCTGAGAAAATATTATTTCCCTCCAAAAAGCACAGCGTCCTATGGAAGTGCTGTGCACTTATTACTTAATTACTTACTTACGGCTTTTAAGAACCCGGAGGTTCATTGCCGCTCTCAAATAAGCCCACCATCGGTCTCTATCCTGAGCAAGATTAATCCAGTCCCTACCATCATATCCCACCTCCCTCAAATCCATTTTAATATTAGTCTATCCTCTCATCTACGTCTCGGCTTCATCAAAGATCTTTTTCCCTCCGGCCTCCCAACTAACACTGTATATGCATTTCTGGATTCGCCCCTACGTGCTACATGCCCTGCCCATTTCAAACGTCTGGATTTAAAGTTGAACTTGCACCAATTTTAAAGTATCTGATGCTCTGTATCTCAAATTCAAGATTTTGTAATTAAATTCTTGTTCTGGAGAATATCTTAATTGCAGAATAATCTCTTAATAATATTTCTCTCCCTCTCTTTCTCTCTCTGACCTTCTCTCTCACTAACGAAATAACTTTCTGACACGTACAGGTATATAAAGAACTGGTAGGCCTATGAAGAATTTATTTACCAAAAAATAGTTAGGATTCGTCAGTATTGCGGTCTTATGGAAGAATGAAATAATAGGAGCATATTTAGAGACCTGTGTGACAATTCTTAGACATTCACTGGGGTTCCAGAGTTTAGATTTTATACTGCGAAATAAATCTTCAGATTTGGACATAGGGTCTATGGATAAAAATTTAGCACGTAGGCTAAGCAGAATGGAAATACGTTGAGAAGAATAGATGATAAAATGAATTTGGCAGTGAATAATTGAATTTCTTTATGAAAGCGTATGCATTATTTGGTCTTTTAGAACCTGTAACAATTTAAATCTTTTAATTTTATTCAAATCAGCTTCTTTTACTACTTTGACTTAGATAGGGTTTGTGTTCTCGTTTTAAATTGTAACAGATTTTCTCTTGAGGGATGACTGAATTTTATTTGCACAATTTTTTTTTCTAAAGTAACTTTCCTTATCTTTAAGCTACATAATAAAGTTTTGAGGTGGGCTACCTGCAACCAGACTGCAGCTGTGCGTAAACGGCAGCTGAAGTCGCTTGTGTATCAAATTAATAAATCACTTTTTCTTTTCTTATGTTACTCTAGATTCGTATGATTGCAACCACGTGGTATACATTTTGATAGTGTATATATTTTTTCAGGTCAACATACATTTCGCAAGGACAGTAAAAGAATTGGAACAATGACTCATGGGTCTATATGGATTGCTTTTCTTAATTTCCATAGGCTTACTGAAGTGTCTTTTATGATACCAATACAGGAACCGAAAACATATCAAGATTCACTGACGTAAAGAAATCATAAAAAAAAATAGAGAACTTCAGGAGAGGTGCTAAAATATCGCGTTTAAATTAATGAGTTTTTTTTTTTTTTTTTTTGCTTTAGAAGAAGCCATAAAGTTTCCCTAAAAGAAACCTCAAGTTAACCCTTAACCCTATTGGGTAAAAGCGTGCTCTTAGGGGCACAAAAGAGGGTGCCTTATCGAATGAGAGTGGTTGAAGATTGTTATTGTAAGAGACGAAGGACTAGGAATTTAATTGTACATCAATTGTATGGTAAAATTGGGGGACCCTTGAGGGAAAGCATAAAGTGATGGGGTGCATTAATACGAGATTATCAATTCCCACCGTACATTTGAGACGCTTTCTTGAATCTCATGAAAATATAGACATACAAACCCTACACAACGTATGTAGGTAACGTATAAATTCCCTTCCCTACTACTTCATTAATTTTTCTTCTCACATAATTCATTTCATGTGATCTTCTCCGATACTTCCGCTAAAGTTTAAAAATAAAACGTTTTTAAGTTCCAAAGTTAGGAATTTACGAGATTTCTATCTTTTATTTTTTATAATATGCTACATATAAAATGTACTGTTAGCTAATTAATGATGATAATTATATGGGACATATTATGAAGGAAACGGTATTGATGACAATGGCATGACAACATAGATGACAATAATGCTATTACGGCGACTCCACGATTACGACAAAGGCACGACTTTACCTAAAGACTATACATATGAAGACAACAATATTTCGATAATGACGCCACGAAAATGATGAATGAAGATTGTATTACAATACGAAGGCCGTGGAGGCGGAGTGTTTCAGTAATGTCAATTGAGAAAAGCGAAATACAGGTTTAAAATGTTAATTACATGCACTGCGCTTTCCTCTTGTTATTATAACAAATACGTATTTTATTATCTGCTGAAATCATAATTTAATTTAAATATTTTATAGTATAATTACAAATAACCTGACTAATACGTTAATTAAATGAACAATTTATTATGAAGGTGTGTCATTTTCTTTAGATACAATCGACATGGAATTAGAAGATGAAGATGTAGATGTGGAAGTATGATTTCGCACTTTATTTAGTACAATGGATTCATGTTCATCGATTTATGTGAAAACAGTTGGCGACACTGACTAAACAAAAGAACAACCATGCGATAAATTGATAGTGATAAATCGAGCTGCAGAAATTATTGCGATGTATGTGATTGGTTGAAATTTAGAATTTCATTACACTTCATTGGCCGAAAATGTAATGACGTCATATAAACGAAATAGTCGTATTAATACCACCTCTATTATATTATCATCACAATACTTTTATGTCATTATAGTATTCGTCTTGATACCATCGCCTTCACATAGGGCCTAGGCCTATTACGATGATACGAAAGAGACATTACTGAGACGTCGCTATTACGTCACTGACACGGAAGTAACGGCATTGAGACGATAATGAAGACGATGATATGAAGGAGATTTCATTAAGATGACAAGAAAGGAGCGGTATTAAGACACCAGTATTACAATGATTATGTGAAGGTGGCTGACTTAAGACGATCATGGTATCAATCACAATATTATTATGATTTAAAGGCGACAATATTATAATAAAGTATTACACGTATTAGGCCGTATCAAGACGACAATTGCATTACGATAATAATCTGGAGACAGTATCAAGACGACATATTACGATAATAACATTAAATCAATTGTTGAAGACTGCAGTAGACTATTACGGTATTAGGGCCTAAGCCGACGGTTTTACGAGGATAATATCAAGGAGAAAATAATTGGAACGGCAATTTATATTACGACGATTATATAAAGGACACTTTATTAAGACCACAGAATTAGGATGACAAGGAGTAGATAGTATTAATATATGTTAGCCTTACGATTATGATGGAGGATGGTATTAAGAAGATGTTGGTATTACGATGATGAGAAAAAAGGAAACTAGGCCTATTAGGCCTAAGACGGCGTATTTCAACGATTATATGGTGGAGATGGTATAAAGATGACAATATTAAAATGATGACATGGGGGAGATGGTAATAATATAACGTAGAGGGTCTAATGCGAAGGTGCAAAGGGAAGGTATTAAGTTAACATCGATAATGCGACGATATGAAAAAGACTGTAGACCTATTACGACACAGTTATACACCATGTCCCGCTTAGAGGGATCGAGAAATAAATGCTCATCATTTAAAATCAGATGAAGATATTGTTTTGATTTACATCTTAAGAAATGCAGAAACTGTCCAAGTTTATGCGCCAATGGTTTAAAAACAGTTGCATGTTCATGCGCATGCGCACTAAAGTTTATCGTGGAAACAAGCCTGGCGCCATTCAGTAGAACAGTCCGTCATTGGACCATTCTTCTTCATCGAGGCGACAGTCAAAAGGAATGTGTATCTGGACATGTTGCAGAACTTTTGTTGTTGATCAAATCCTCCCAGGATCGGTTTTTCAGCAACATGGGGCTCCACCCCATTACTATGGAGCAGTGCGTGGCTTCTTGAATGCAAACTTTCCAATATGTTGATCGGAAGAGGAGAACCCTTGCCTGGCCAACTAGGTCACCCGACTTGACGCCCATTGACCTTTTTCTGGGGCTTTATGAAGAGTGTTGTGTACCAACATGGTACAGTTGACACTTTGGAAAATCTGAGATAACGCATTATAAATGCAGCTGCGCTAATCACTCCACGAATGTTGTGGAACACTTGGCAGAAGGTTGAGTACTTTTTGGATGTCTTCAAGGTAGCTCGGGCGCACACATCGAGTTGCACCGACCATTCTCCGAAACTCGGAGAGTTTTTACATCAAGTTATACAAAAAGTTATGTTATAAAACCATTATTTATACTTTAAATTAGCACTGATTTCTCTATCCCTTTAAGCGGGACTCGGTGTGTATCCCGACGGTGTGAAAAAAAAACGTTTTTAATAAGACAGTATTATTAATACTCGTATTGTATATGGCGTAATAGTAATAATATTAAGTACGAACGTATAAACAGAGACTATATTGATTTGAAAAGCTACGAAACTGTTGTAATGAAGATATTGAGACTATGGCTACTATGATTAGTGAAGATCGTAAGCATCGTTGGTGAATTAGATATTCCTTGAAACCAGTGCCAGTGTCTTAGTTCCAGTTTGTACCATGGCTCACAAACGTCTTCTCACAAAATCGCCCGGGTTTTGATTTTTGACAGGGTAACGGTCGACATGTTGTCTTATAATATTTGGTCTTATATATTCTCATTTAAACATTTTAGTCTGTTCCCTTGACCTTAACAGCGACTAATTTGTAAGAATATTCTAAAGATTTTTAGGTGTAAAATTTTCCTACTAATATATTTATAACTAGCCGTACCCTTGCGCTCCGCTGCACCTGTTAGAAATAAATATAAAGTAATTACATAATTAAAATAGGACGTTTGATCCAGGGAACATTCGTGTTTGATAGAAGGATAAATCGTTTAATATGTTACTTAATTTAAATTGTATTTAAATAATTAAAATGCGGTCATTTTGGCCCAGAGTGCAATCATTTGGTGCAATGACAATTCCTTTAACATGTTTCTTAATTGTTATTACTTACAACCATAGTTTAATGAAGATTGATATATTTAATTTTAATGTGTATACTTTATATTACTTGCTGTATGTTTCAGAAGTTACTGTAATAACATTGTAGAATTATGTCCATCTAGAGAAACTACACTTTCCAATGATGAAATAATAATTAAACAATTAATTAGCTTCCGATGTTACTTCATACAAACACAGAAACATTCTCTGTAGGCTATGTTTAATAGCTTTCGATTGTTGTTGTCCAAGGCCCCTTATAGACGAACTTAGATGGCGTTGGTATTGTTACTTTAAAACTCATTTATCTCATTAAATATCAGTCCTATCAAAATTTTGTATAGAATAAAGCTTATCGGAAATTATTTTTAAAGAAACTTTTGTTATGTAATATTTTTCATGAAAATCAATAATAAAGTATTTTGAATGCCATATATCCTAAAATATAAGTTACAACGAGCTTAATTTATATTCCAATTTTCATATAAATCGGTTCAGCCATTATGCGTGAAAAGGTAACAAACATCCAGACAGACAGACAGAGACAGACAGACATACAAACAAAAATGTGAAAAAAGCGATTTTCTGTTTCAGGATGGTTAATTATACATGTTAACACCAATTATTTTTGGAAAATCGAAAATTACCAGAAATTTTTTTGCTACAGATTTATTATTAGTATAGATAATTTAAAGTAGATATATCCAACTTTATACTAACTTAATGCACTTCGGAAATCTTATATTTACGCTGTTGTAATACTGCAAGAATAACTGTAACTTGGACCATTGTTAAGCCAAACTAGATTTTGATAGCCGTACTAAGTTAAAGTTGATAGCCTTGAAGTAGGCCTCTGGCTTGAAACAGAAGCCATGTAAACTGCTTGGTTGAGGTGACGGGTGGAGAGAGAAAGAGAGAGACATAACATATAGTACTTTATTTCATCATCTCAAGTTTTTTCCTCTTCGCCATGTATGACATTTCGTTTTCTAAGTTATGTCTTGTATGTGGATAATACTTGCTTTCTGTTGGGAGTCAGATTTTATTTAAAACTTTTTCTGAAAAACTGAAAAATGAGGTTGTCAACCTGTCTGGCATGGTACAACTTTTTTAAAGTGGGATTTGTCTCATATTTCCGTAACTTTAATAGATAAGAATGGTTAATTATGTTTTTGTTTCGTAAGATATAATTTATGACACTATATAATTACAAATATTTCTTTATATGTTAAAACGTCAAAATACTCGTAACAACATTGTACGTTTTGTGTTTCTCAATCAAAAATGTATTATCAGTAAGCTTATTATGCTTTCTTTAGTCTATGAAGTAAAATAAAATATATTGAAGATTTTAATAGGAATAATATGACAAACAATTAAAGAGTTTCTTCTAATTATGAGTACTCCTGAAGTTTTCAATTCTTCATCGTCTCTTATGTCATAAACAATCCCTAAGTTATATATTACCGTTATGTATTGAACACAGTTTGGTTTGGTCAGCTTTTATGCCTGGAGGTATCATTGTGCTATACTCGTTGGATGTTCGTTCACCTCTGTTGAGACATGCGCACGTGAGGCCAGCAGGCGGCTGGTCAGATTTGACTCTTCATGGGCTGTCGTGGCTTGGTTTCAGTTTTCCCTCTTTTACCTCTCCTTTTGTTAAAACTCGTATGATCGTACAATCTTATATTTTCAGTTACATTACGCCCATACTTTTATCAATGTAAGTTTATTTTTATTTCAGACTTCTTATAATCTAACACATGTCTTCTTCAGTGATTCAATTATGTATATTGCTATAGTGCTTGTTCTGTCATATGTTACAGCCTACCCCATTGGATTGAGTTACTTTCTTAAAGGACTATAGACGCAATAGATATTTCAGTTTTTACTTAAGAATTGTAGGCTATCCATTTATTGTTCGAAATGAAGTTGAATCTTATGTTGTACCGCATAATCCATCATTGATATGCAATCATATGATTCATACTGTGAATAATGCAGTAGGCTACTACCCACTACCAACACTATCTACTATCAACACCATCTATTACCAACACACCTATTACCCACTGCCTATTTCTCACTACCAACATTAACTATTATTCACTACCAAAACCACGAAATACCCATAACATAATTTTCTATTACCCCATAATACCAACATCCACTACCAAGTCGGCTTGGTTGGCACAGTTGGTATAGCGCTGGCCTTCTATGCCCGAGGTTGCGGGTTCGATCCCGGGCCAAATCGATGGCATTTAAGTGTGCTCAAATGCGACTGACTCATGTCAGTAGATTTACTGGCATGTAAAAGAACTCCTATGGGACAAAATTCTGGCACACCGGCGACGCTGATATAACCTCGGCACTTGCGAACATCGTTAAATAAAATATAACATTATCCAGTACCAACATCGCCTACTGTCCCACAGCTAATACAGCCTATAATCGCCCGTCAACACGTACTATCCAGCTGCCAACACCATCCACTATCCCACTTCCAATACCACCTACGATCCCACTGCTAACACGACCCACTATCTCACTGTCAATACGACCTACTAACCCACTGCCAAAACCACCTACTATCCAACTGCCAACATCATCCACTTTCCAACTTCCAACATCACCTACGATCCCACTGTCAACGCCAACTACTATCCCATTGTCAACACCACCCACTATCCCACTTCCAACACACCTACGATCCCACTGTCAACATGACCTACTATCCTACTGCCAACACGACCTACTATTTCCCTCCAAGCACGACCTACTATCCCACTTTCAACACCAAGTACTAGGCATACCACTGCCAAACCACCTACTATCCCTCTGCCAAACTGCCTACTGTTCCATACTAAACCACCAACTATTCCACGTCTAACACTGCCTACTAATCCACTGTCAACACCATCAACTATCCCACTGCAAACATAATCTATTATCACATTGTCAACACTACCTACAATCCTATTATCGAAACTACTTACTACTCACTATCAGTGACTCCTACTAACCACTATTATCATCACCTAAAACCATCTCCCCGTAACACAGTACCAACATTCCACCTATCACTCAATTCTACTTCTTCTACCTACATAGGCCTACTTCCATGAA
Organism: Periplaneta americana; assembly: GCF_040183065.1. Lineage (NCBI taxonomy): Eukaryota > Metazoa > Arthropoda > Insecta > Blattodea > Blattidae > Periplaneta > Periplaneta americana. The sequence continues at coordinate 157,625,789 of NC_091118.1, read as the reverse complement.
TGCCTCTTGTCTCAAAATACAGTGACATCTAATTACTTTTGATAACTTAGAGAACCTGTATGAGTATTGTGACATAAGGAATGTACAGTTTCCCTAGAAAATAATGAGACGATTGAATATTCCTGAGTCTCAGATATAAGACACTGCGCATGATCGGAGACCAGAGCACTGATACACAAGATAACGAATATTGAGTTACTTAAATTCAGGCTATTTGGTTTGTTACTAGCATCGTTCCAAAAATCACTTCAAAAACAGCACAAAATATGGAAATATGAAGTAAATAATAGATAAATATATACATAAATAATGTAGTTAAATCAACATTGGACCTTCATGACTAGATCGACACTCCGCACAGAAAGGAACGCTTTCGTGTCGTTTCATTAGCTCAGACGCTAAGGCTTCTGCGTGTTGTGTAGAAGAGTGCGAGTTCGATTTTTAGTCTACACAACGATTTTTTTTTCTAAATAACGTTGACATAGCTAAATAACGTTGAAATAGAGTTTTACAAAGTACTGAGATTCAAGTGTTAATGATCGCAAACAATACAAAATTACTAATCATAGTATTATAAACGTTAATCTACTGAATGCATTTATACCATTTTTATATATAGGCCTATATAAGTAACAATTAGAATGAAATAAAAAAAATATTCCTAAGCCATTTGTTGAGTAATTATTACAATATTTTATTAGTAGCTTTCCCGTATGTGTAAGAAATGCACTCGCACAAAACAATTTTCGTTAAAAGTGTGGCTTCGGACTATTTCATTCTCACCCCTTCAGTTGATTTTAACTATTCTATCTACGTGTTTGCAATAGTGTTTAATTTAATGTGCATTCAATTTTATTCATGTTATGATTGAATGAAAAAGGACTGTTGCAGTTATTGACTAATTAATATATATTAATATATTAATAATAATTATTAAATGCATCTGTTAAATAACGAATTGCAGTATCTTTTGCAAAATCTTGAATGTTTAAGTTGTTAGTAATAAAAATGTTATGTTTTATTTAACGACGCTCGCAACTGCAGAGGTTATATCAGCGTCGCCGGATGTGCCGAAATTTTGTCCCGCAGGATTTATTTTACATGCCAGTAAATCTACTGACATGAGCCTGTCGCATTTAAGCACACTTAAATGCCATCGACCTGGCCCGGGATCGAACCCGCAACCTGGCATAGAAGGCCAGCGCTATACCAACTCGCCAACCAGGTGGACGTCAGTAATATTTATGTATGTACTATATACTATAAGGCGTTAAAAAACAGGAGACGTTTCAGTTATGCAGTAGAACCGACACGCTACTGTACTCGTATGAGCTACCGAGACAAGACAGTGACATTAGCAGCAGTCCAGGATTTAGATCCCACAGCAGGCATTTGCCATTCGGTACAGAGAAGCAATCATATTTTGTGACCCTAGCTATGTTGTGAAATCGTGGCCTTAAGTGGCTGTCTTATTAGTGATCCTTCTTCTGGTCCTTGTCCTTGTTGTGGTCCTTGTAATAATTCTTGTTGTATTTGTCATGGTACTTATCGTGGTTTTGGTCCTTATCGCGGTTCTTTCGTATTCCTAGTCGTAAACCATATCGTAGTCACAGGCAATTATAATAGGACATCGACGACTTTTAAGTAAATTAAACACAGGTGACTTATATCCTGTTAAAATGAATGAAACTATTATCCCTTAAGCATGAACGACCAGATGTCTATATCGAGTGAACCGCTCTGTAGAACTTTAGCTTCCGACGACCAAGAGTCGTCTCATTCTTTTTAAGGGGAAATGTACGTAGGCCTATATCGACTGGAGTCTGCTTTCTATGCTGTAGGGCAGTTAAAATATTATGCCACCGTCAAGTTCGATGACAATCCGCAGACAGGTACATCTACTGGTGTCACCGGCGTAACTCGGTAGCGCATTTGCCTGCTGATCCGGAGTTGCACTCGGACGTGGATTCGATTCCCGCTTAGGTTGATTACCTGGTTGAGTTTTCCGAGCTTTTCCCAACCGTAAGGCGAATGTCAGGTAATCAGTGGCGAATCCTCGGCCTTATCTCGCCAAATACCATCTCACTATTACCAATTGCATCGAAACTAAATAACTCTGTAGTTGATACAGCGTCGTTATATAACCAAGTAAGAAAAATCTACTGGTAGCTTCTAGAACACACTTTACCAGTAATTCTGGGTACTATCGCACTGAGGGAAATATTATGGTTTCAGTACAGCGATTCTTCAGCGTATTGCCAATGGAGGCATAATCGTGAAGCAAAGATTGTCCTAACAGCCTCCGTGGTCTGGTGGTCAGTAGATCTGGCGATCCTGGATTCGATTTCTGTGTTTAGTTCTCGGGGAATTTTCCTTAAAGAAGAAAAGTTCCCCAGGTGTCTAGAGTCTGTAAATTTGTATGAATGTGAGTGTCATTGTTAATGTGCCAATATTAATTAACCACCCTTAAACTATATTAAGTGTAATGTACCAGAACTGTCGTTTGGCAGAAACCTGAACTCAAGTTTCAACGTCTCATTGTTGACATGTAGCGCCATTAGTTAACACAACCATAAATCAGTAATAGATATTAGAGTTAGCAATGAATAATAATAATAATAATAATAATAATAATAATAATAATAATAATAATTTATTTATTTATTTATTTATTTATTTATTTATTTCAAATATTAATGTGCAAAACAACAGCACAGGGCCAATTACAGTTTAGCACAAAATAAAAAAAAAATAAAACAAGACAGAACAAATGATTATGAATGAATGACAGAAAATGGCAGTGAGATGAAATACAATCAATATGGTCAATATTAACCATTCACCAAATGCAACAAACTAAATGGCAATATCTAACAAATAATAAAAGATATTAAATAACAAGTAAGGAATATCATGCATAAGTAAAATCAAATCAGATCTTGCAAATTGGCACTTTTAATACATCTGGCTATTGGACAAAGGGATTTAAATAATTTAGTGAAAAAAATTCTTTGACCACGAAAACCTTTCACGGGAATTCTAAGGTAGGTGTTATGTATAAAAGAATCACAATCAATTACACCATTAATAGCATTATTAAAGAAAGTGTAATCAATATCCTGACGTCTCGAATACAGACTGGTACAGTTAAAATATTTACTAGACAGTTCATAATTTAAAGAAGAGGAGTTGGGTACGAATCTGAACGCACAAAGAGAAATGAATTTTCTTTGGATATTTTCTAGTTGAGCTGAATCAGTAGACGTAATAGAGTTCCACGCAACAGATGCATATTCTAATTTAGACCTTACTAAAGCATAATATAATGTAAGTAGTGTATCAGGAGAGGAAAAGGAATAAGTAATAGACCTAATGAGACCAAGCATTCTTAGTGAATGATTAAATAAGTGATTAACATGGTCATGAAAGTACAATTTAGAATCAAGATATATACCGAGATCCTTTATACAGTCCTTCCTGATTATGGCGGCATTCGATAGCGAATAGTTGAACTTCAATGTAGTTGTCTTCCTAGAGAAAGAGATAACGCATGTTTTAGAAATATTAATTTTCATACCGTTATAATCAGACCAACGTTGAATGGCATGTATATCATTTTGAAGTAAATGACAATCAGCAAGACTATTAATTTTTCTAAATATTTTTAAATCATCGGCAAAGAGAAGATAATGGGAACAGATGGGCTTACAAATGTCATCGATAAAAAGCAGGAATAATAACGGACCTAGGGTGGAGCCCTGTGGAACACCACAAAGAATAGTGAAAGGATCAGAGAGAGAGAGTTTCCCAACCGAACACGAGATTGTCTGTTGGTTAAATAGTTTTCAAACCAGCTAAGATAATTAATGGAAAGTCCAAACTGATCTAATTTACTTATTAAGATTTGATGAGGAACAACATCAAATGCTTTACTGAAATCAAAATAAATGGCATCAATTTGGCCTTGGGATTCAACTGTAGGCATAATAAGATTGAGATAATTGACCAAATTCGTTGTTGTAGATTTATTTTTAATAAAGCCATGTTGAGCAGGATTTAAATTAGATTTAATATAAAATGAAACATGTTTGTGAATAATTTTTTCAAAAATTTTTGAAAAGTTATTAAGTATTGAAATAGGTCTGTAATTATTAACAGAATGTTTATTGCCATTCTTAAATATCGGAATGACAGACGCTTCCTTCCATAAAGAAGGATAAATACCCGTACTAAGGCTAAGATTAAAAATAAAAGTTAATAGAGGAATAAGAATCTGAGAACAACCTTTAATAATGAAATTAGGTATGCCATCAGTTCCCATGGATTTATTGGGCTTAAGCCTCCTAATGACATTCAAGACATCTTCACACACAATAACCGGTAAACATAAGCAGTCAGTAGTGATAGAATCATTAACAAATATATGATTGAGCTTTTTTTGTATCGATTTAAATTGATCAGCAAAAGCATTTGCGATCTCAGTTTGATCAGTGATGTGCTCCCCATCAATAATTAACTCAGTAGGCAAGGATTTTGATTTACGAAATGATTCTACATACTTCCAAAATTTCTTAGGCTCATTTTTCAAATTTCTATCAATAGATTGGAGCCAGAGTAATTTATCAGAATTTATCTTATTTTTTACTTGTTTTCTAAGGGAAGAAAATATAAGATAATGATAATCAGATTTTGATTTTTTAAAATTCTTGTGAGCTTTATTTTTTTTCTTTATGAGTAAACGAAGTGAGTTTGAAAACCACTTAGGATAAGTAGATTTTTTTACTCGTGATAAAGGTACAGCATCAGCAATCGCGTCATTTATTGTATGAGTTAATGAAACTACGGCTTCATTGACGTCAGTAGACTCGTAAAGACTAGTCCAATCATGATTAAAAAGAGTTGTGTATAATTTCATATAATCACCCTGAGAGAAATTAAAATAAGAATGATTAGAAGAATATAAAGGAAGAGATAAATTGTCTTCAAGATTAACACAAATAGAAGGATGATAATTGTCTTGACGAACAAGAGAATGATTAGCTAGGTAAACAGAACTATTAATAACATTGGTAAAAACAAGGTCAAGAAGATTTTTATTATTCAAAGTAAAATTAATCTGATTTAAACCAAGAAGGCAAGAAGAAGAAAATAGATCAAGAGACTTAATTTTTGCGTAATAATGGATGTTAGGAAGACTACAACCAGATGCCCAGTCAATACCAGGAGAATTAAAATCACCGAGAATAAGTATTCTAAAATTATGTGAATCAAGATTATTCTCAAGAAAAGTAAGATAATTTCTTAAATTTTTGGGATCCGTGTCAGGAGAGAAATAGTGATTACCAATTAATAAATTACTACCATCAGAAATTTTTATCTCAATCCAGACACATTCATTAATTTTTTCTAGGTCATATCTCCTGCATATAATGGGAATCTGATTGCTTATCGCAATTAAGACGCCTCCACCTTTACATTTATTAGTGTCATCACGCACTCTGTCAGCACGAAACACAGTATACGAATGAGGAAATAGATTGCTACTAAAAACAGAATCAGATAACCATATTTCTGTGAGACAGATGATTGCATCATTATTGGATACTATATTTTGAAAAATTTCATCTACTTTAGTGTTAAGTCCTCGTACATTTTGGTAATAAATCTCAAGGTGATTATAAGAACTACACATGACAATAGAAGAACATAACTAGGAGGAAGTGCCCTGAGTATCATTGGAAACCACTGGCGTAGCAAAATCAAAATGCTGTTCGGGCTTAAGCTTCCCGTAGAACGGTGCAATTAAGCAGCCCTCAGGCCAAACATTCGGATTATTAATAGCTTCAAAATCTCTTTCCTCCACTAATATGTGGAAAGAAGAATATGTTTGAAATTTTGTTTTTACCTTTGTAACCTTTAGGAAATTGATATTTATTTGATTCGCCAGAGTCGATTGTTGGGTCAGAGAATCCTTAATATTACTTATGCTGACATTAGGACCAAATCTCGATACAAACAGAGATTTGGTTTTCGCTCGTTCGGGGGCCATCTCAATACCTGTGGCATTGCGCGTCCCAACCCTAGGTTCGCGTTTCCGCCTTTTGTGAGTGACAACTTGAAATCCGTCAGGTAAGGAATCAACGATCTCAGTAACAGCCGGACTCGAAACTGTACTTACAGCAGGAACATGATCCACAGCTCTGCTCGCAACAGGAAGTTCAACTACAGCAGGACGTGCAGGATCAGCAGAAATCTTCTTCTGTGCTGGCTGAACTGCTGTGCTATACAGTTTTGCAGAAGGTCGTTCATGGTAACCACCAGACTTAGAACAGTTTGAGTTACTAGTTATAATTTCTGACACTTGAAGTTTGAGTGCAGCATTTTCAGATTTTAAATACGCCACTTCATTTTCCAGATTCTTAATATGTTCAAGGACAGAATTCAAAGTTTCTAAAATAGATACACTATTAAGTCTGACAGTCTCTATCTGCACAGATAATGAATTCGTTGATTGAAGTTCCGGTAGATTCAGTTCCCTTGTCGGAGAAATGATCTTCTTCTGTACAGCCCCAGTACCAGCTTTCACTGGAGAAGTATCTTCCTGCACTGGCTTGGAGGCACCATCCCCAACACCACCATGGATAGAGCGAACAGGCGTACTATCCCCTTGACGACTCTTCATTGCATTAGTGCAGGCTTGGCAGAGATATGTAGAACAGCCCGTCTTCATAAATATCTCATACTCAGGCTCACCAAATTTGAGGCACACTAGATGGTACCTCAGACCACAACAACTAGAACACCTGAGAAATTTCTGCCTTCCATAGAAGGCCGCGTTGCATATAGGACAAAAATCCCCACTCGGCGCCATGCACTGGTCACTAGTATAGCAATCACAATGTGCGGAGCTACGCACAGACACGTCCGCTCAGCGCGACAGCACGACAGCTAATAATAATAATAATAATAATAATAATAATAATAATAATAGATTTTCCTAAATGTTACTCGCTACACCCTGACCGGAACGTTCACCAGATTTGACAGCTAGGGATAATTTTTTTCTATGGGTACCCATCAAAATGTTATGTTTTATTTATTTAACGACGCTCGCAACTGCCAAGGTTATATCAGTGTCGCCGATGTGCCGGAATTTTGCCCCGCAGGAGTTCTTTTACATGCCAGTAAATCTACTGACATGAGCCTGTCGCATTTAAGAACACTTAAATGCCATCGACCTGGCCCGGGATCGAACCCGCAACCTCGGGCATAAAAGGTCAGCGATATACCAACTGCGTCAACCAGGCCGACAGGGGTACCCACCAAAACTCTTCAAAACTCTTGTTACGAGACTACAGTCAATACAGAAGGGGAGTTAATAGCCAGAATTATTACTGAAGTTGACGATATTTTTGGTATGGCAGGTATTTTTTTTAAAGAAATCGACAGGAAACTGTGCCCTGAAGTAGACCTAAATGATAACATTTTCAGTAGTTTTTGGGAAAATTTACCGGTAGCTATCCTAGAACATTTAAATTATGTATTTCAATTAAAGTTCACGTGTATAATGAGCTTTCAATGCGTTCATTTAAAACATTAACATAGGTCTCTATCATGTGATGTAGGGCGATAGTTGCGACGTGTTTCCTAGTGAAATAAAGTGAACCAAACATTTTTTATTTGATATACAGGCAGAATTTTCAAATTATTATCAGTGAGGTAATCTACACACATTATTCATTATAGTTACTGCATGCTTTTAACGTTCGTACTTTATCACCTATAACTTCCTTCTATAATCCTGTTCTAGTAAAAGGGATCTGAAAATGGATTAAAATTGCGATATATTTCCTTAAAAAATAGAGGAAAACATTTGCTAAAAATTTGTTTTTATAAAACGAAAATTTTAATCTGAGGTGCTAGAAAAATTCCATGTAATACAATATATTTTGTGGTGGATTTACAATGAAAATGACGGTTTGCTACTCTGGAAAGATAAAGCAGTGCTCAGTAACCATCAAGGATGATTTTTAAAACACCATAAAAGTACCGACAAAAAATAAAGATAAGTGAGTGGAATAAAGAAAGGCCTTTTTTTACTTACTTGTGTTGCATAAGGCGGAGTTATGTATGACGTCACGTAAATGCCTTTGGAATGTATCATAGCTACTGTACTTCGGTGACGACATTCCTTTCGTTTTTTTCGAGACACGGACTCGTCTAGATATTCTTCTTCAGTTTCCATTGTTATAGTAGTTAATTTTATCTTTTACTTTTCGGTATTCTTTTTAAAATCTTTCATGGGTCTCTCTTGGAAGTCGGGTCATCACTGATAAGAAAAAAAGAGGAATAAAAAACAATATGAAATATATGAAGTCACTTGTGGAATGGACAATAACTTGCATGGTTTATATTCATCTGAAGTTCGAAACGTGGGACCAGAAAACCAACGGGAAAAACTTCAGTCGCTTTATGCAGTACGTGCTTACCTTAGTTCATTAAGCTTGAGAAGATTTAAGACTGTTAGCATTTTGTCACTTATTTAAATTCTAATTGCAGCTTAAAGTGATCAGTTACTACGCAATCAAAACTGACTTTAAAATATTTGTGAAGAGTAGAGAAATTCTTTCTCTCTGGCATTTGTTGGATTTCTTTACTTTTATTCTTTCTTTTTTATATTTTGTGACATATACTTTCTTTTCTAATTTTTTACTACTTGTCCTATTTTTAATTTATTGTTTATTTCTGTCTTTCCTTCTTTGTTTGTTTGTTTGTTTCTTTCTTTGTTTCTTTCTTTTCATGTATCATATTATTACATCTTTTTATTCTCTAATTTGTTTTGTTGTGTAATTATCTTCTCTTTGCTTTCTTGCTCGCTTCGTTTTCATTTTCGTCTTCTTTCTATATCTCTATCGTTTCCTTTCTCTTTCTTTGATCTTTTCTTTCTTTTCACTTTGTTTTTTATATCCGTTCTGTTTATTTTTTGTTTACGTATATTTTTCACACATCCTTCCTATGTATACCTTTATTTTTAATCAAATGCTTTGCGTCTCCATATTTCTCCATTTCTTTTCTCACCGGTTTTTCTTTTTTCCGCTCATTTAACATTATTAACTTTTGATTTTCTACTTCTCTTTTCTGTCATTTTTTTTGTTTCTTTTGCTTTATTCCATTTTAAGCATGTATTATTTTTAATTTTGACTTTCCTTTGTTTTTAACTTCCTTTTCCTTCTTTACTTTCTTTTTTAATTCTTTTTCTTTTCTTTCTGTCCGTTTTACTTTTCTTTGCTGGTTTGTTTTCCCCGTTCTTATTTTTTGTTTCTTAATCTTTCCTTTCCTTTCTGGCTGTGCTTCTTTCTCTTTCGTTGTTTCTTTTTCTTTCTCATTCTTTTGAGGTTTATTTCTTGCTGTTTAGGATTCATCTTGTTTCTTTTCTTTTGTTACTCTGTTTGTTTTTTTCTCATTCGTTGTTAATTTTCTAATTTTCCTTTCTTACTCTCCTTGTTATTTTCTCATTCGTTATTTATTTTCCTTTCTTACTGTTTTTGTTTCTGTGTATTTTTCTTTTGTTATTCTCTTTCGTTATTTATTTTCTTTTCTTATTCACTCTGTTTCTCTTACTGTTTTGTTTTTCTTTACTTACTGTGTTTCTTTCTTTCTCTTTCTTACCGTTTTCGTTTCTTTTTCATTTTTCTTTACTTACTTTCCTTATTTTTTCTTCTTTTCTTACTCTTTTTGTCTCTCTCTCTCTCTTTCTTAGTGTTTCAGGTTCTTTGTTTTGTATTCATTTCTTATTCTCTTTATTCCTTATTTTTTGTTGTTTACTTTCATTTCTTTGACTTTCTTTCTTTCTTTCTTTCCTTCTTCTTTCTCTTTCTCACTCGTATTTCTTTAGTCTTTCTTTACTTTCCTTACTCCTTCTTTTTCCTCTTTCTTACAGTTTATTTGTCTATCTTTCCTTGCTCCCTTTGTTTCTTTCTCTTTGTTGTTTTTTTCCTTTTCTTACTCTCTTTGTTTCCTTCTCTTACTGTTTTAGTTTCTTTGCCTTTCTTTTCCTTCTCCTTGCTTTTCCTCTTTTTTATTCTTCTGTTGTTTTGTGTTTCTTTTCTTACTCTCTTTGTTTCTTTCTCTTTCGTTGTTTGTTCTCCTTTCTTACTTTCTTTGCTTCTTTCTCAGCAGCTTTATTTTGTCTGGCAGAGTTAAGGCCATAAGACCTTCCCTTCCATTCCACCATGTTTGAATCATACACTTGAAGCACATACAAAGAATGCAAAACAACGCAAAAGTAGAAATTCTAGATATTGCATAAAATAAAGAAGAAAATGATATATAATCAAGATCAGTTTCTTAGTATTGTTTGTCTTTCTTTCTTACTTCTTTTACAACATAAAATATGTAATTAAACTCCGCTTACTTTCCATGATCCGTTATTTGAGGTGATGAAAACATTCTTGAACATAATATATTGCTGTTTTTTTAAATAAATATAAATAAATAAATCTTCGTCAACTTGGTGAGGTTGCCAAAGATAAAGAAAATTTATAAAAATACAGATAAAAAAATGGACTCAGAAAATTCAACTGTAATTTGAATTGAAATACAAATTTCGCCGTAAAATCTGCAAAGAACCCTTCAAAGCTATAATATAAATTTCCTTAATTGTTGTTGTTGGGACTCAACAGACAGAATGACACAAATTGTTTTGTTATAGTCCCTCTAGCTCCCACCATTAATCCGATGACTTCTATTATCCCTGATATAGACCCTGCAAAATGTTTAGTTTGCAAAATACTATTTGCTATTGTTTTCATCACGATCCTCTGAACATAACTGAACATGGAGTGTTCGAAATTCAGAATTATATAAGCCTAAGCGTATGAACACACAGCTATTCCAGTAAATCTAGATGAAGACGGATTACGCAAACCTCGTACATCAAAGATGGAATGCTTCCTGTTAGATGGCGCGCGTGTGATATGTAGAGCAGGACTTATGTTAATGGGGTGATATTAACAATGGAATGCGTGATGCTTCATTATCATGCCAGTCTTGGTCTGACCATCACTAATTAAATCTATTTGCCCGACCTAGTGTACACAGATTCTTAATCTCGTGTCATGGCGTTATTGCTTATTCCTTTTTAACAACAAAATATCTTGTTTTGTAGGAAATGTGTGATTAAGCATTTATTTTTATTTTCTTTGCTTAATGCTGCACAGGTTCTGCTGCACACCGTCAGTATGACGCTCCTTTTTAAATTGTGTGGAAGTCACGGTCGTCGTATCAAATTTTGTCTGATATGAATGTTTGTAAATTTGAAATGTGATGTAGCATAGGTTTTGATGGAGTCAAAATATGGAATTGAGGAAGACTAGACTAGGTAAGCTGTTATGTGTAATGAAACACGTAGGCTTAAATGTAGGATATATTTAAAAAATGGGTATTAACTAATACTGTAGAAAAATGAACTAGTTTTATTATTATTACTTATGACTTTTAAAGAACTCGGAGGTTCATTGCCGCCCTCACATAAGCCCGCCATTGGTCCCTATCCTGAGCAAGATTAATCCAGCCTCTACCATCATATCCCATCTCCCTCAAATCCATTTTAATATTATCCTCCCATCTACGTCTCGGCCTTCCCAAAGTTCTTATTCCCTCTAGCCTCCAAATTAACACAATATATGCATTTCTGGATTCGCCCATACGTACTACATGCCCTGCCTATCTCAAATGTCTGGATTTAATGTTCCTAATCATGTTAGGGGAAGAGCACAATGTGTGCAGTTCTGCGTTGTGTAACTTGCTCCATTCTCCTGTAACTTCACCTCTCTTAGCCTCAAATAGTTTCCTAAGCACCTTATTCTCGAACACCCTTAACCTCTGTTCCTCTCTAAATGTGAGAGTTCAAGTTTCACAACCATACAGAACAACCGGTAATATAACGGTTTTATAAATTCTAACTTTGAGTTTTTTTAAGTAGACTGGATGACAGAAGTTTCTCAAATAGCAGCATTTTCCATATTTATTCTATATTTCCATTTCGTACTATGTTCTGGTCACGAGACATAAGCATATACTTTGTTTTCTCGGAATTTACTTTCAATTCTATCTCCTTTGTTTCCCCCCCCCCCCCCAGGATTTAGGGCCTACTTCCAAGCCTATGTCATTACTTGTTTGAAGAAAAGTTTCCGTGTTATTCCTAATAGTTTGTGGATTTGTTATGACATTACTCTTGGAAATAAGTATACATTTTGTGTCGTAATAAATAATAATAAATAATAATAGTAATAATACTAATAATAATAATAATAATAATAATAATATTATTATTATTATTATTATCATTATTATTATTAATCCCTGAGGATACTGCGTTACAGACCTTTAAGGACCCAGACTGACCAGCCAGCTGCTGGTTTCATATTCTCATGTCGAAGCGGAGGTGAACGATCATCCAATGAGAATAGAGGTATCCTGTGATTAGCACAATGATCCTCCTAGCCGTTATAACTGACTTTCTTAACCCGATTTCGCTACCTATTGTAGCTCCCCAAGTGTATCATGATACTGGGTGGGCACCGGTCCCATACACTTGTCGAAATTTCGTAAGAACATTTTCTTCTCCTATTAAGATTCGAACCAGCGCCATTCCGTAACGCGAGTTTTAGACAGAATGCATGTCTTAAACCACGGCGCCACAGCGCGGGACCAATGAATGACTAGAAAATGAAGAAAAGCTCTAAGAAGTACGTAGTATTTAGAATTTATTGCTACATACAATACAAAATAAATGCATATTGTTGATGTAGCGCACGTGCGTCTGAGCAAGCTCGTGTTCGTGGGGCGATTCCTATAAATAACTGTTTTGTACTAAAGAACGTAACAAAGAATCAATAAAATTACAAAACTAATACAATTACAAAACAGGGATAATAAAACAAGATAAAAGTAGGGAATCAAGTCAAGAATAGAATATAAGTTGAAATAAAACCATAGATGTTATATATACATAGCAAATATATTTCATACATAATATTAGGACTAATTTTATTATTGCTTAATATAATTTATTATACATGTTATATACTTTTTTACATTTTACAGCTATTTTATCATTGAGGAATAAAGAAGACCTGTTACCTTATACTTGTATTTACTAGAACCAAAGCCATTGCAAGTTGCTCGCTGGGTTATGCATTAAGGTAGGGCATGTCTGATTCCATTGTCTCAGTTCTTCTCTTCTCTCAGACATCAGGGACTTTATCGCTTGCTGCTAACATGGATGTTTATCAATTATCAATATGACGTTCTTGTGTTTTAGAGGAGGATCATAATGATAATTCCTTTCTTGTCGCGTGATCATAGTCACATGTCTAAATAAATTATTTATTTGATTTTAAATTTATGTAATTATTTTCATTAAATTGAATTAGTATTGTATTTCCTGTCAGAGAAAAATTAAGAAATTCGAACGAAGATACGGTTATTAATTATGTCGATATTTTTACTTAAAATCAACATTAAAAGTTTGTTGCTATATTTAAAAATTGGTAAAAGAACTTGTGCATTACAATATGTTATCTACATTACGATCTATATGGTAGTTTAGTGATTTCTCCTTCCTACATTCTTGTCACATAAGATAATCTATTTGATTTGAAACCCGTGTGAATTCTAGTGTGAACAGGCAGTTAGAAGCCTCAGTATGTAGCAGACAATATTAGGTATAAATTGCATCGTATTTTTATTTCTCACTTCTTTTCCTTTATCGGAATTGCTTGTTAGAAACATTCTGTGGCACGTTTTCTGGGGAAACTAAACTAAATATTTGGACTGGTTTAAGATGGCAATAATATAGCCCGTATAATGTCACATAAAATTTAAGTATATAGACTCAACGTATAGTTGGGAATTGCTAAAGAAAACTTGGTATTAAAAATTGTTGGATTTATAAGGTAGATAGGGCTTGGGAAAAGGGGGGATATGGGGTATAGGGTACATGAGCTTGTAACTCACGGGAAATAACTGTCACAGGAGGAGGGTTTATAAAAGTACCGTTTTAAGGGGAAAGAGGAAAATATGGGACAGTTGGAATAGAAGGAAATTGTGGGTTTTGGCGTGCTGCAGTGCAAGTTGGTTTTCTGTTCACGTTTTCCAGACTTTTCCTGAACAGGGAAAACAAGATGATGTCCTAGGTCTATTATAAATACCGTGTAATGGTTCTTCGGTTAGGAATGGCATTTTGCTTCTAGAAATCGTGAACGTGTATTATCTTCTGCTGTGAAATGTAAAGGAACAACATGTTGGTCTTGTTAGTTTTAGAATGCCGTTATAAGAATAGTCTCTGAAAGTCTCGAATATTAACTGATAAATATTTCTCTGAAAGTTGCCACATTATCTCTTTCTTTTTAAAGTTAAAGTCATTTGGTTCTTTATGTTTGTTAGATGCTAAGAGGCGTTGTTATGAAATCGATACTACGAGGTTGTTGAACTACTGATAATCTTTAGACGGGAACGAATATTGTTAATGCCACTACCTAAATAACTTATTTAATGGTAACAAGCTCACAGCTGAAAAGTATCATCGTCTATGAATAAAGTAACGAATGATTTACTTTTCTATTTCTATTCTAAAATATTTCATTTTTCATATTCTTAGGGTTATTTCGAAGTATAAAATAATACTAAACTTATTATTATTATTATTATTATTATTATTATTATTATTATTATTATTATTATTATTATTATTATTATTATTATTATTATTGCTCTACTATACATTGGTGCGATCGAAACTAGAATATGCATCTGTAGCTTGGAACTCGATTACAACTACAGACACGGCTAAATTAGAAAATATACAAAGAAAATTTATATCTTTATGTTCATTCAGATTTCTGCCCATTAATTCCGGGTACAGTTATGAGAAAAAATGTGAATAATTTCATTGTCAAAATCTATATGCTAGACGTCATGAGCTAGATTATCTGTTCTTTTGTAAAGTCCTCAAACGAGATATATCCTGCGACTCTTTCTTAAACAATAGGCCTATTACCTTACGTATTCCAACAAAAGATATGAGAGCCCACAAACTTTTCTATATTAGAAATTCGAAATTTCTTTCACCAGTCTCCAGATGCATTAAAAATGCCAACATGCATGGCTGCGAATTCGATCCATTCAATGTAAAGACTTAGTTTGCTCTTGGCAATGATTTATCATTTATGTATCATTGTCTCATAGTATTCTTAGTTATGTATTTTTTCCGTTCATCGTCATTATTGTAATTGTATTTATGTATAATAATTATTTTTGTATTATGTTTTTGTTATATTCTTTGTGCTGAACTGTAATTGGCCACTGGCTGTTGTACAGCACATTGAATATAAATATAAATAAAATAAATATATTATTATTACTATTATTATTATTATTATTATTATTATCATTATTATTACATTTAAATTAACATAAATATCATTAATAGTGTATTAAGCTCCAGATTTTTTCGGACGTTCAACATCCTATAGTCTTTCAGTTTGTATTTCAGTATTATTAATGGCTATTCCATTCACGTTCCAATTAACAAAATAAAAATAAAACTTCATCGAATTTCAACAATCAAAGCCATATATCACTGCAATATTGCTTATTTTATGTTGTGCGTTACCATGTGTAATAAATACTCCATGCTCATCTTGCTCTTGATCAACCCATAACATATAACTGAAAAATTAAATTAAGTTTTGAATATCATCGTATATACATAAATACATACATAAATGCATAAATAAATACATAAATGCATAAGTAGGGCCTACATACATAAATGCATAAATATATAAATGTATAAGTAATAATAAATAAATACATAAATAAATATATACTTGCTTGCTTACAAATAGCTTTTAAGGAACTCGCAGGTTCATTGCCGCCCTCACATAAGCCCGTCATCGGTCCCTATCCTGTGCAAGATTAATCCACTCTCTATCATCATAACCCACCTCCCTCAAATCCTTTTAATATTATCCTCCCATCTACGTCTCGGCCTCCCCAAAGGTCTTTTTTCCTCCGGTCTCTCAACTAACACACTATATGCATTTCTGGATTCGCCCATACGTACTACATGCCCTGTCTATCTCAAACGTCTGGATTTAATGCTCCTAATTTTGTTAGGTGAAGAATACAATGTGTGCAGTTCTGCGTTGTGTAACTTTCTCCATTCTCCTGTAACTTCATCCCTCTTAGCCCCAAATATTTTCATAAGAACCTTATTCTCAAATACCCTTAATCTCTGTTTCTCTCTCAAAGTGAGAGTCCAAGTTTCACAACCATACAGAACAACCGGTAATATAACAGTTTTATAAATTCTAACTTAAGGTTTTTTGACAGCAGACTAGATAACAAAAGCTTCTCAACCGAGTAAAATAAATGTATAAGGAACTTAAATGTAAATAAGTAAATAAATCAACAAAATTATTTAGTATTGGCTTATGATGGGCTCCAAAAAGAAATTTAAATTTTTTTTCGGACCATTCCTCCGAGTTAGATCATTTAGGTACTGTAGAAATCTCATATTATGTTCAACGGAATTTGAAAGTTAAGACACTTCAAGTTTAACGTTATGAAAACAGAGAGGTTCGAATCTAAAAATCTTAAAGTTGGTTATGACTTCACAACACATTTTAGTTCTGAAAGTTTACATTTTTAGATGTACAGTTTCCCTGGAAAAGGATGAGACGATTGAATATTCCTAAGTCTCAGATGTAAGACACTGCGCATGATCGGAGACCAGAGCACTGATACACAAGATAACGAATATTGAGTTACTTAAATTCAGGCTATTTGGTTTTTTACTAGCATCGTTCCGAAATTCACTTCAAAAACTGCAAAAAATATGATAATATTACGTAAATAAAAGATAAATATATACATAAATCGTGTAGTTAAATCGACAATGGACCTTCATGACTAGATCGACACTCCGCACAGAAAGGAACGCTTTCATGTCGTTTCAATAGCTCAGACGGTAAGACTTCTGCGTGTTATGTAGAAGAGTGCGAGTTCGATTCTTAGTCTACACAACGATTTTTTTGGTCTAAATAACGTTGAAATAGCTAAGTAACGTTGAAATAGAGTTTTACAAAGTCCTGAGATTATGTGTTAATGATCGCAAACAATACAAAATTACAAGTTATAATATTATAAACGTTAATCTAATGAATGCATTTATACACACATATACAATGTAAATGCATATATATATTAAAAACTAACAATTAAAATGAAATTTAAAAAATATATATAATAATAGACAAACTTTTACAAAGGTTTAGAGTACTTAGGCTATGTCATTTGTTGAGTAATTATTACAATATTTTATTAATAGCTTTCCCATATGTGTAAGAAATGCACTCGCACAAAACAATTTTTGTTAAAGGTATGGCTTTGGATTATTTCATTCTCACCCCTTCAATTAATTTTAACTATTTTATCTACGTGTTTGCAATAGTGTTTAATTTAATGTGCATTCAATTTTATTCATGTTATGATCGAATGAAAAAGCACTGTTGAAGTTATTGACTAATTACATATATTAATACTAATTATTTTTTTTATTTTATTTGGTTATTTTACGACGTTGTATCAACATCTAGGTTATTTAGCGTCTGAATGACATGAAGGTGATAATGCCGGTGAAATGAGTCCGGGGTCCAGCACCGAAAGTTACCCAGCATTTGCTCGTATTGGGTTGAGGGAAAACTCCGGAAAAAACCTCAACCAGGTAACTTGCCCCGACCGGGATTCGAACCCGGGCCACCTGATTTCGTGGCCAGACGCGCTGACCGTTACTCCACAGGTGTGGACAATACTAATTATTAAATGCATCTGTTAAGTAACCAATTGCAGTATCTTTTGCAAAATCTTGAATGTTTAAGTTGTCAATAATATTTCTGTACTATATACTATAATACGTTAAAAGAATTTGGGATCCCATACTTTATAATCATTGGTTTTAATGAAAAAATATTTTCTTTCTTAGGATATCTACAAGTTTAAATTAATAATATTCCGAATAGGTTTAATTGTATTATCTGAATTTTGTACTTTTCTATTCAAAGATATTCTATTTCCCTCTTTCATAATTTTTGATAAATTACACTGTACTTCTTGCAATATTTAAGAACATGAGGATCATTACATTGCAACACATTACATATAGATTCTTCTTTTTAATACATGGGATTTTGAAGTCCCTGCATTATCTACATGTTTTTACTTTTGAATTTTTTCACAACATTGAGTGGAGAAAATCCACTGAAGTGATTATGAAATTAAATGAAAAATTCAATACATTTACTCTTAATATCAGTAGTACCAGTATCATATATGTTTTTCCAAGATTCATTTTGTAGACATAAATGTGAATAATCACTAGATACAGCATTTACGATCCTTTCTTAGTTTTTAAATTAATATTTTGAAATTGTTCAGTAACATTGGAAACACTTAGGATTTGTTTATCATGTTCAGACAAACCATTGATTATGGGTTCTGTCGAATAGGAATTCAGTCTAATTCTGCGTACAAAACATTTATCAATGGCTGTGCTACTTCAGCTTGTATGCTGTGGGAAAATGACTCTGCGACTAAGGTTTCCAGTTTCAAGGAGTCAATTTAATTTACTTTTACGGAAAAGTTCCGAGAGATAATATATGTTTATGTCACTACAGATCACAAATTCCATATGAGATTTCTAACATCTTTTCTTTACAAATTCAATGTTGACTATAAATATTAATAAATAATGTAAGAAATATGAATGATTGTAGTTAGAAGTCTGATTTACATTATAAAAAGCAAGAAGTACATTCCTCCGCAAGATTCGAAATTTCGATGATGGTTTTGTCGTCCAACGCACAACCACGGACCTATTCAATGCTTATGTTAATAACCTACAATTTAGCTGTAGCAGTGTGGTGTCATAACTTGGGGTTTGTTTACTTAATGTAATTATATTTAATTTGATTAGTTTCGCAACAATTGGACTTCCTGTTATATCCTGTTATTTAGATATTTAATTTAGGGTTGATTTATTAACTCTTATTATGCAAGATGGCTGTTATTTCAATAATTCTATATCACGTTAAATAGTCATTGCCTACACTAAAGTATTATCGTCATCCCTCATTTCTCATCGTAATGGCGAACCGACGTGACATGAGACAGCGAGTTATAGCTCTAGTTGAGGCTGGATATGGGGCTAGATCTGCTGGCCGTTTGGTCGGTGTTCCTGGAAGTACAGCCGCGAGGTGGGTTCATCGTTGCCAAAATTTATGAGAGGTCGAAAATCGCCCTATTCTTGGGCGTTCGCGGATTTCTTCATTGGAAGAGGATGCTCTCTTATTCGAGACAGTTCGACAGGACCCCTTTCGGACTGTTAACGAAATAATAGCAGCATCTAACTTTCCTGGCTCTTCACAAACTGTGATCAGCAGGTTGAGGAACCGCAGTATTAGGAGCCGGAGGGCTGCGCAAATGGAAATATTGGGGGAAGCACAAGCTATCGACCGTCTTGCCTTCGCTACCAATCGAGTGGATTTCTATTGGAGAAATGTAATTTTCTCCGACGAAACAACCATCTCGAGTGATTACGAAGCTCCTGTTCGTGTCTATCGTGAGGATGGTCTCCGACATGACCAGCGCTATGTGCACCGACGTGAAAGATCGGGGCGCTTTAGCATATCGTGTTGGGGTGGATGTCTTACGATGGACCTGGCGTTATAGAACGCATCGATGGCCGGTTTAATGCGGGAACTTACGAGCACATTCTGGAAAATATATTCCTTCCCTCCGCCCGAGAACGTTTTCCCGAAGGAACATTGCTGTTCCAGCAGGATAACCATCCTGAGCACTATACCACAAGCATTCAAAGATGGTTTCAAAGGAGACGCGAAATCGAAATCATTAATTCTCCTCCGAAGTCACCTGATTTGAATGTCATCGAAAACTTATGGGCGGAATTGAAAAAGAGAAGGATAGCCACCTATGCCCACCGACGCCCTCGAAATCGAGACGAATTGTGGGATCAAGTTGTTGACACCTGGGAAGATCTCGCCGGGGATCAGAACTTATTCCACAATCTCGTGACATCCATGCCGAATCGACTTAGAGCTGTAATAGAAGCTGATGGCATGTGGACAAGATTTTAAGTTAACAGGTCTCTTTTTGTTTCTTATGATTTTTGTTTGAGGAAGAATACTTTTAATTTCCAAGTAAGATTTATTTTTTTACGAGGTTCAGCTCACTTGTAAGACCCAGAAATTGGGCATAAATTATTCCATATTTTTCGACAAATTAGACAGTCGAGGAACTCTGAACAAATTAATTACACCTCAATAAAAAAAAGTTTTACCCGGGATCGAACACGAGACGTTTCGGTTATACAGTGGAACCGACACCCTACTATATGAGCTAACGAGGCAGGACAGTGACAGCAGTAGTCCAGAATGTAGATCCCTTGGCAGGCATTTGGCATTCGGTACAGTGAAGCAATGATATTTTGTGACTCGAGCTATGTTGTGAAATCCTGGCCTTAAATGGCAGTCTTCTTCGTGATCCTTATTCTGGTCCTTGTCCTTGTTGTGGTCCTTGTAACAACTCTTGTACTATTTGTCATGTTATATATCGTTACGTCGATATCGAGTGAACCGCGCTGTAGATCTTTAACTTCCGACGACCAAGAATCGTCTCATTCTTTTTCAGGGTAACTGTACATGAAATAGGCTGGATCTTAAGAGAGAATTGATTTAAACTTTCATTGTCATTGAAAAATTCATCGTAGGTTTGTCTTACAGTATTTTATGAAAACTGTTATAATATTCCCCTAAATATGGTGGAGTTTGTCACTAGGTGTTAATTTGTAATCTTTATATGAACATTTTACGTCCAGTTATATTATTGGATAGTCTAGTAGTACAAAGATTACATTCAAATATTCAAATGTTGTAATTTCCAATTTAAATAGACTATTTATGTTGTGAATATTTATTTTATAATAAGTAAATAGTTTGATAATATGTATGCAGAAATCAATTACTTTTCGATACTAAAATGAGAATCGAAAAGTTGTCATTATGAAACGACTGTCTAAAAAATATATTTCGTATAATGGCAAAATATGTTAAGGCACTCTTTCATTTTCTTGTATTTTATAAATGATACTTCGAGGAGATGAACTACGAACTAGACAGAGAATGAGCTGTTGAAAATTTGTAATAAACTATCACCAACTCCATCGACGTTAAATAACCTTGTAGTTGATACAGCGTCGTTAAATAACCAAGTAAAAATAAAGGGTATTAATGGGAAAAATATGTAGACAAAATATTAAAGGAAGTAAACATTATTTTATGTTAATAATGGGGATTTCTAGCCAAAATATTCCTCAAAAATGTCCGAATAACACAAAAGATGCTCTTATGAGTTGAAACAGGCAAAAAATGCAAAAAAAAAAATGCCCTAACAAATATGTCTTAAAACACTCAGTTTATCACATAACATATAAATACTAAAGCAGCTATGTTTCTGTCTTACTAGAAAAAAGATGCAATTTCATCAAAATCCTAGCCCTAGTAATAAGAAAGTATGTGTTGTATTCATGATTCCGATATTTAACGTGAATACCGTCTTTTTATGAGATGAAAAGCTATAACATTTTCAACGTAACACGAAGTTCCCGGAAGTCTCCGCTAGATGCTGCAAATTCCAAAGCATATGCGTGCTGCCATCTGTCGAGTGTGAATAAGTGATGAGCGTTATCTTATATGCAACTCAGTCATATTCTTAAGAACCGAAAATCAAATAGAATAAAAGTATTAAACAATAAAGAATATCTGTAATAATGTAAAATAACAATAGAGCACAAAACGATAAAGTATAAGCGTATTGACGTAATTATTGGAATTCTGTGAATCCTGTCACTTTATTTCAAATTATTGTAGCTAGTGATGTGTAAAGTACCAGAGTTTCAGCATGTTTGTATTAGAACTAGAAATTTTATTCTGCTTCTGTCTTTCTTTACAGAACATTCCATCTCCCCAAATTGTATATATCCGGGAGCTTTAAATGCATAAAGAGTCTTTTGTAAACGCTCAATGCTGGTTGGTTCAATTTTCAAATTGATCCCCGTTGCATTGTTTCGCAGTGTTGAGTGTAACCAATGAGATGAAAGAGTCAGAAAGAGATGGCATGAAAGTAAAACGTTGTATTTTAGAGGGTGGCGCTGTTGCAAGAGGATTAATTCTTGCGTTGAATTGAAAGCTGGTGTCCAGCTTCCAGTTAAAGGACGGAGGTGGGGTGGAGATTGTATGGCTCATGTGCACGGTTCCGGAACCACTCCCTTAAATAACACGGTCTGATTGAGGAGGAGGACAACGAAACTTGGGGGAGTTGATTAGTATGCAAACTTCTGCTAGTAGGGTGTAAGAGTTTTTTGTACTTTTCGGGAGTGGGGGATAACTAATGATCTACGGCAGTCAGTAATGCATGCAACTTCCGTTGGAAAAGTTATAAATTTATGAAATGTACGTTGTTTTAAAAAGTCCCAAAATTAATTATGAATGGAGTTTCACACATTTAAGTCGCCTTTGCTCTACAATATGTAAGATGCTTAATGAAGTTAGAGAGTAGAAACATTCTGTAAAACTTTGACTTTTCTGCTATTGTCTCATGACTAGATCTCGGACTTTTAGACCCTTGAAAACCATATTTTTGTCTTCTAAAATAGGCAATAAAATACAGTTTATGGCACATACATTACATTATATACATACATACATACATATATACATAGTGTTCTACCCAAGGGCAGGTCCTTCACTGCAAACCCAGCATTCTCCAATCTTTCCTATTTTCTGCCTTCCTCCTAGTCTCCGTATATGATCCATATTATTGTCGTCTATCATGTGATATCTTCTTGTGCCTACAACTTCTCTCCCGTTCACCATTCCTTCCAGTGAATCTTTCAGTAGGAACTTTCTTCTCAAACAGTGTCCCAACGAATTTCTTTTTCTCTTCACGATCAGTTTCAGCGTAATTCTTTCTTGTCCTACTCTCTCCATCACAGCTTCATTTCTTCTCCATATCCACATTTCAAATGCTTCTAGTAGCTTCTCTTCATTTCGTCGTAATGTCCATGTTTCTGCCCAATACAATGCCACACTTCACAAGTCTCTTCCTTAGTTCTTTTTCCAAAGGTCCGCAGAAGATGCTCCTTTTTCTATTAAAAACTTGCTTTGCCATTGCTAACCTCCTTTTGACTTCCTGGCTACAGCTCATTTTACTACTTACAGTAGGCCTACATCCCAAGTAGGTTTATTTAAGGCTGTACACTTGTTCTACTGCCTCATTTAGTATTCGCAAGTTTACCTTCTTTATTTTTCTTCCTATGACCATGGTCTTCGTCTTGTTTGCACTTATCTTCATCCCATACTGCCCACACCTGTTATTTAGCTTCAGTAGCCTATCCCTTATTATAGGATCCTCTTTTGCTAACAACGCCATATCATCAGCAAATCGTATGCACTTTATTTTTTTCTCCTACTATCATCCTTCCCATGTTCTGAAAACAGTTCTTCACTAAATTAGATGTTAAATAAGCTAGGTGATAAAGGACACCTCAAAATAAAATTCCAGGCAACTGAAAATGCGATTTTATGCAATTAAAATGTGTATCTATCCACTCAAGCTACAATAACTGAAAAAATGCATTTAATTAGTGAGTATTAAGTATTACGGTATACAGTGACAAAAAAAATAGGCTGAAACATTATTGTGGTTAGAAACTTTTTTTTAATGTCTAAATCGTGAATAGTTGTTAATGAATTCATCAGCCTCATTGCTCTATGGCCGTTGCACATGTGTTAATATTATAATTAAATTAATTAATAAACCAGTGAATTTACAATTAACACATTGTTAATAATTGACATTGCCATACCTAACAAGATTTTTCTCTAAATTTTCTGTTGTTAAACTTTGCCTTTTGTTAGACAATCATTTTATAAACGAATATCTTTATATTTCCAATGATTTTTATTTTATTTATTTTATTTTATTTTAAATCCACCACCAACAGAAGCAGGCTTCCAATTACAGGTGGCTTACATAGATATATACACAAAATACTTAATAAGAGAAAAAAACAACAAAACAAACAACACAAACGAAAGAAAGAAAATACATAATGGTAATAGATGCTAGAATATAATATTATAGTTAATATAGTGCCAAATGTCAATATAATTATACCGAAGTAATGGGTGCATATTTAAATTTAACAACATTTCACATGCTGATTTCTTTATGAAGAAATACATCTTCCAAATTCATCACATTCCTACTGGCTGCTTAAGTGCTTAACAAAACCAATCAGTCATTTTTAAGGAATTTATTCATTTCTGTAACCAAACTATTACGAGCAGTACCCATCCCATAATATTCAATACTTTCTCTTTCATTGCCACACGTGTTAGCAAAATCTAAATAGGTATTTTTAGGCTCTTAAAGCTTAAAATATGTTACATAAAGGTTAAAACCGTTCGCATACTTTCATATTTTATAAATAGAACTTGAATATATTTACCGGTAATTAGTTTTAGCTTATACCTATAGAAATAGTACGCATTTAGCCTAAAACCCGAGGTCTTCTAATGACAGTAAAACGTGGATTGTAAACGAACAAAACAGATGAAAAATGAATAATGTTAAGTAAGTTTCTGTTAATTTTTCAGGGTAGCTGTTTTGACTTGAAAACTTGGGTATAAAAAAGTGAAAATATGATAAACTTAACTCAAATAACAAACTACATTACAAGTTCAATCGAAGATTGATGGATGATGATGGAGAAACACAAGATGTGACGCTTTTATTTTCTGTATCGGTCTACTTAGTACGTTATTACCTTGCACGGCTGAAATGAAGCCCTGTCTTTGCACGGAAGTTTAGTGGTTGACATTAGAAACCAGAGCTTTGTCCTTAGTTAAAGAATGTGTAGACCTATATATTTCTTATCGTACAATTTGCTAGAATATTTATATTCATTTAGTTAGAATTTATATCAATTTAAAAAGTTCAAAAACGTGTAAAATTGTATTTCTAACGTATGGTCTTGCGATACAAGTTTTATATGGTCATCATACTTTAAAGAACTATTTTATTCGATTTAAACGGATAAAAGCATGCGGATGGTGGACTGAAAGTTAATCTCATACTATACTTTATGTGAAAATCAATGCCAAATTAGGCAAAGCTTAGTCAAGAGTCGACAGTGAACGTCAGATATGTTATTACTCTGTATGTAGATATGTTACAAACAACATACCTTGCAACTGAAATAAACCTCAAGAATGCATGCAATGCTTGGAGTTCGGTATGAGGAAGATATAGTGTATTCCCAGATTTAGCTAATCGAGTTCTTTCGAACTGAGAAATGTCATACTTTCATACTTTTCATATGTATTTATTTATGTAAATAAATTTAGACAGGTTAGAGGTAAGTGTCCATATACGCGCCAATGTGGCGCATAGGGAACAAGGACATATATCACACATGCTTTCTTGGCCTCGACAGGTAGGCATAATGGGTATACTTCATTTGCATAAAATTAATATGGAACGATCTTTCATTACCGCAAAAATTGTAGTCACATTACTCCAAATCGCGGAACAATTAACAAAAACAATTGTGGAAATCATGTTTCGAATACGATAACTTGATAATATTGAATATTCTTACAGATTATGTGTCATTTTGACCCTGAATATATGGTTTCAGATTTACATCTATCAGGTCACATTATTGTTAAAAGCGTCTTCCCTAACGCCCGTATTAAAATGTTGCACCTTTGACTTGGGAGAAGCTTAGCTCCAGAAAATTGTGGGCCTTGAACTTAAAACTAAATATGTTAATGTGAGGTCAGAAAATAGGGAAGTGGTTTAAATACGTCTTTGGGTTGCAGTATTTAATTCCAGACGTTGTAGATCATAGGTTTATCCAATTACATAACATTGCTACTGATAAGTCACAAACGAATGTTTTTATGGACCATGAACTTGAAAACTACGTGGATGATGATGCCAAATTCTCTTCAGTATTATGGACTAATACCCTTATCAATCGATCTCCGAATGGGGCATAACATTCCCGAACCAGTTTACTGAATTCGTTTTACTGAAAACATTACTCCTAATGCCTGTTTTTCCGAAGAATTGTAGCTCTACTTATTTCCAAATTCCGTTTTCGGAAGACATCAACTTTCCGAAACAATTATTCCTAATGTACATTTCTCCGAAAGGAAATTTTTCCGTTAACTATTATTTCCACTTGAGAATTTTTCAGTGTAACAAAACTTCGGTGTTGCTGAGTAGTGCTTACATTCAATCATTCATATTGCAAACCCAGCATTCTCCAGTCTTTCCTATTTTCTGCCTTCCTCTTTGTCTCAGCATATGATCCATGTATATCTTAATGTCGCCTATCATCCGATATCTTCTTCTGCTCCGAACTCTTCTCCCGTTCACCATTTCTTCTAGTGCATCTTTCAGTAGCCAGTTTCTTCGCACGTCTGTGGCAGTGTGCATGACAGTTGGCCATTAAAGGGAAACTAAGAGGTGGAACTTAAACTGAGAGGATTCAATCTGACATCGGAATTGGAATCCGGTGTGGCTTAGTGGATAGAGCGTCACCCTGGTTCGGATCGCGGTGCCGAAGAGAATTTTTCTCCGCTCCATCCATCCTTCATCATATGGTAACGCAGATATCCTGCACGGAAATATATGTACTTCGGTACATCGCAATAATATACTTGAAAGAGAATATTATAATCCACGGGGAGTAGGGTTGCAATGTATTTTACAAAAGAGTACAGTATTATTCAGTTATAATTTGACATGGACGCGAAACAGAAGCGTGCACAATAGTTGCGTAACTATAGAAAGTTAATACAAGGTATTACTTACATACACGTGGCTAAATAATAATAATAATAATAATAATAATAATAATAATAATAATAATTAGAGACCAAATTTTTATATAATTACACATTTCTTCCTTAGTATACATCTGTCTGAAAACTAAAAAATTGGCAAATGAGACTACTAACACCCTTACATTTAATTTTAATACTACATTTTTTACATATTTCGCACAATAATATATATATATATATTAGATAATTACATATTGTTACATAAAATTAATATTCATGCCAAATGTCATTTAATTAAACAATTTGCAAGGAAAATTATAAATATTTCAGCATAAACTGAAACTATATTATAAAACTGTTCATACAATTTTAAACTCAAAGTTGTCAGTACATAATGGGGTACATATTTCAGCATCCCGGACAGGACAACCATTCAGGTATAACCTGGTATGTACTTGCTAGTCCTGCCGTCTTGCACTTTCTCAAAAAAATTCTAGGGGTGCTATTCATAGACATTTCGCAGCACGCGCTACGAGCGTACTAAGTTAGCCCCGGCTATCCACTGGTTACTAGTACAGAATTCAAATCATATCCTATCGCTAACACTGGTTTATGAATACGAAAAACGCTGATCATCCACCGGAAGCCCGCGCTAAAAATGTCTATGAATACGGCCCTAGATGATTAACATAACAACCTTAAGTCATTCCACACCTGAGCCAGATCCTTAGCAGAAAAATCGGGAGACACTCGAGAAATCATTGCTGTTAACCACACCAGTTTGTTTAAATACGCACCAATAACCCCATGTGATGTGGAGAGATCGTTTACTGTGTTTAAGAACATTCTATCCGATTGCCGACAGAACTTAACTTCTGAAAATATGGAGAAGTATATTGTGACACATTGCGTTTCATGCCTTGGTCAACTTTAGAATAATATATATTGCTATTTGTCTGTGGCTTAAGAACAGTTCTTTACTTGTCTACCTGTCTACTTGTCCTGTTAAAAGCACATTGTTTTAGTGCATTATTATTATCATTATTATTATTATTATTATTATTATTATTATTATTATTATTATTATTATTATTATTAGTAGTAGTAGCAGTAGCAGCAGCAGCAGCGGCAGGAGCAGAAGCAGAAGCAGCAGCAGCAGCAGCATAGGATTGTATGTTATTCGTAGCTTAATTTTCATTCCGTTCATTAGCACACATCTTAGAGCAAATTGCATTAATTTATTCGAACTACATTATCATAATTCCAGTTGGGGTATTAGACGTTACATGGAATCATAAGGATTGCCTCAAATCCCCTGTTACATTTTGTCTGATCATATAGGCTACTCTTGCCCTCATTTTAATTATTTCTGCTGAGTAGTTCCTGGGGTTAGATGCCAGATCATTGCCTGCCTTACTATTAGTACCTAGCGTTATTATTGTAGACCTATTATTTACCCCAGTTTACAGTCGCTTTCCAGACAATATCTTCACTGATCTGATATAATCGATGTGATTAGTTGCTGGTGAGGAATGGACCTGTGGTGTGAACAGGGATTCCAATACCGAATAGCAAGTGTACTCAGAACAGTGCATGCTACACGACCAGGAGCTATAACAGAGCACCGAGACCAACACCGCTAATACA
This sequence comes from Periplaneta americana, assembly GCF_040183065.1. Lineage (NCBI taxonomy): Eukaryota > Metazoa > Arthropoda > Insecta > Blattodea > Blattidae > Periplaneta > Periplaneta americana. The sequence continues at coordinate 157,597,143 of NC_091118.1, read as the reverse complement.
ATAAACCTGCAGAGGGGACATGTGCTCATTAGAGGTGACGGTGGCCACACCGCATCCAGCCAACACAGTCCGGCACGGAACGCGGCTCGATATTGTCCTGGTTTACACCTTCCAAAATATTCAGTTTGTTATAGTATGCCCATATTGTTATACTAATACATTATATTATCATTTGCAGTATAGACTATAGAATATTTCATGTCATTTCCATCTAGTAATAATGACATTTTGACTGTTTCTTCTTATAATTCTTCTTTCTTTCTTTATCGATTTAACTACAGTCTAGTATATACAGTCACGAAGCTCAATACATAGTAAATATGCATCCATAGATAGTTGCTAACCACTAGGATCCCTAATATCGCCTCATTAAAGACAATGCGAAATACACTATCTACCAAAAAGTAAATGGGCACTGATTTTTGCCACTTTAGAACCTCGTGGTACCACCTCTTGTTGCTATAACAGCAGCCACCCGTCAGGCATGTTCTCCACTAGTTTATGTAGGATATCCACTGGAATGCGTCGCCATTCCTCTTGCAATATGGCACTCAGTTGTACAATGGAAGTTGGCCGAATTTCCCGAAACTTCAATCGCCGGTCCAATTCGTCTCAAAGGTGCTCAATGGGATTGAGATCAGGACTCTGTGGAGGCCAGTCCAACCGGTGAACATTATTGTCTGCATACCATTGCATAGTAGCCACCGAAACATGGTATCTAACACGTAAAATCCTGGGTGCCCAATTACTTTTTGGTAGATAGTCTCTTGTTTCTAGCACCTTCACAACTCAAGCTTCGTGACTGTATATACTAGACTGTGGTTTAACCTCCCCCTTTCTGTCTTACACGCTACTAAATGTTGGGGACAGAATAACTAAATCGCACCCTAGACATTCTTCTCTAATAATTACAGTTGGTTTCAATTAACAATAAATACATAAACGGATTTAGTAATTATTTTGTACAATTTAACGAGTGTCAAATACAACTCAATCCTAGTGCTCTGGGCTTATACGCCAGAGGGCCCGGGTTCAAATCCCGGTCCATCCTCCCTGCATTTATAACTTGTTTTTGGCAAGCCCATGGTTCAGACAATACGGATTTTTATCCAAGTGCGTACTCCAGATCTCCGTCCCGCGCCGTGGCGTCGTGGTCCAAGGCATCCCGCCTAGGACTCGCGTTACAGAATGCGCGCTGGTTCGAGTTCTCATGGGGAAAGAAATTTTCTCATGAAATTTCGGCCAGTGTATGGGACCGGCGTCACCTAGCATCGTGATGCAATTAGGGAGCTACGATAGGTAGTGAAAATCCGGTTTCGCAAACCAGCTATAACGGCTAGGGAGATCATCGTGCTAACCACACGATACCTCCTTCTGGTTGGATGATAGTCCATTTCTGCTTCGGCATATGGAAGTGAAGCCAGCAGCAGGTCTTTGCCCTACAAAGGGCTGTAGCGCCAAGGATTTATTTTTTACTCCAGATCTCCAGTGACATCCTAAAAATTCTCCATCATCATCATCATCGTCATCATCATCATCATCATCATCATCATCATCATCATCATCATCATCATCATCATTCATTACGAATGTAATACAGACTCACCGCCTGTGGTGCACTCAGGATAATCTCTGACGAACTACGTGAAGGGTAGACGGGAAAAACGATTAATGTCACAATTGTGTTAAGGATAATGTTATTATCAAATTCAATAGATTACTACAAACTTTAGTGCTTTTCTTATCAAAACTGATAGGAAGGAGAATTATCACCACGGATAAGTCAATTTTTATTCATTTCCAATAAGAACAGTCATAAATTTGGCAGAAATACAGAGTTATCCGTTTAGGAAGACATAAAATAAAGTAATAAAATGAGAACTTTTGCTATTTATTGCTAAATAATTTGTAAATGCATTCTAGAAGAATGGAAGTTTTGTCCAAATGAGACCTCAACGTGCCCACCATTGCGAACACGACACAGGTCATATCTTACTTAAAGTAGGTTATTTTACGAGCTGTATCAACATCTTAGGTTATTTAGCGCCTGAATGAGATGAAGGTGATAATGCCGGTGAAATGAGTCCGGGGTCCAGCACTGAAAGTTACCCAGCATTTGCTCAAATTGAGTTGAGGGAAAACCCCGGAGAAAACCTCAACCAGGTAACATGTCCCAACCGGGATTCGAACCCGGGCCACCTGGTTTCGCGGCCAGACACGCTAACCGTTACTCCACAGGTGTGGACTCAGGTCATATCTTGAAGTTAATTCTTCCCATGTGTGAGCTAACATTTCAGGGGTAACTTTCTCAAAAGCTGTGAAAATCTTTGCTCCGATATCATAAATATCCCTGGGTCGCTGTGCATTCACGTCATACATAACGCAGTGTACCAGGATATATATTAAAATTCACAATTGTAACTAGTTTATAAAGTAATCGTATAAGCTTAATTTAATTTGTCATGTAGTTTAAGTAGGCATTCAAATTCGATAATATTCTGGCTTATGCATATTTTTTTCTGTTTAGATCTTGTCTTAGGTATATCTTTAACTTTCTGTTGTACTAACAATATATTATCAGATATTTCCTTCTTATCCTTATATTTCCTAGAGTCCTTTCCGTAAATAACGTCTGTAAAGTTAAATTTTAGAGAAATAACTTTTTGATTTAGAAAAATGGGTTTATTTTCTGCGTTTTCTATATTCGTACATAGGCTATTATATTTCTCGTTTTGTCGGTGCGTTACTCTAGTCAGATATTTTAACGCAGTGTTACTCAATAGGCCTACATTGTGTCGTAATACACACTTGGTAGCAAACAGTGTTGATTTTTTCACGGCTTCCTTAATGTTACTTGTATCAGGAATGCAATAAGTTTCGTGGAGTAGTAGACTTTACTTAATTTTTGCAAATATTTAAAAACAATAATTAACATTGCAATTTAGGTGAAATTGCAGTGGTAAGTTTCCAATTTATAATTATTACTATGTTAAACGTCTCTAAAAATAATGTTAAAAGCCTAGAGCAGTAAAATGAATGTCGCGCTTAAGCGGTAAGAAGAGGGAAATTGTTATGTGTGTTATGTTAGGAATACTGAATGTGGTATTTCACACTTACCGCGTATTGGTTCTGTGCGGAAAACAAGCAAATACGCACGATCTCGCACAAAACAATTTACGTTTTCCAAGAGATCTGGGTTACCGTGGAAACATAATAGTTGACTGTATGTCGTTTTGAAAGGTAATGCCACCAAACGCCTGAATTACAACTAGCTGGCTTGCATATCCTTAGGGCGCTATCCCAGAAGTTTAGCGTTTAATTAATACCTTAAGCCGCGTATCCACGAAGCGATAATGTCATGCGCGACCGCATCTCGCGGCAGCCTCGCTTGTTGTTTGCCTTTTGCTAGCGAGGCAAGAATGCAAAGCAGCATCAAACACCAGTTAGTGTGCGCCAATTGAGGCGGTAACATCGGGTTGCGTGATGACATCTTTACCAATGAACAGTCCACACGGAGAGCGTTAATCACTGCGAGGCACCTTTGATCGCATCCAAAAAACCGACTGGAATTGGTTCACGGATGAGGCAGCCTCCCACCCCCAATGAGAGGCGTCCGTGCACTATTGCGAGGCAAGATACAGATGTTTTATTATATATATGCCTGTGACTGATCGTTAAGTTTGAAGTGGCTTACCTTGGTCGTGGGCGTCAGAGTATTGAAAGTAAAAAAATATATCTGGTTTCCTTCATTCCAATGCTCTGGTCATTGCTTACTTTAATGTTAGGTAAAAGTTTAGAAATACTTTTTCTCGCAGGTTAGTTCAGACCCAGAAACAAAATTTGAGCCACCTGAATTTTCCAAGTTCCAGTCATAACATACTACGCATGAGTATGCGCAGTATATTATACTGGGCATGCGCAGTATGTTATAACTGGAGCTTGGAAAATTCAGGTGGCCCAAATTTTGTTTCTGGGTGTGTGCAACATTTTGCTATCTCCCTTTCCTCTGATCGCAAACTGTGACATTTCACAGAGGCAGAGATAGAATATTGGATCTGTATCCAATGAGCGATGCAAGTATAATGAATTCTACATCTTGATTACACAACTTTTAACACTGTATCACTTCGGAATATGTATGATAAGAACTTTCTTGTGTTAAATATTATTAACGTCCCTTGTTAATATTCTCAACACACGACTCAATTTCAAAACACATAAGTTACACTCTTTGACTCTACGCTACGAACGCACCCACACAGGAAACAAGAGGCGCCAAGGCCAACAACGAGCAGTTCCGAAGATGACCGAAAATAGGTCGAAACATGTTAACAAGGTACGTTAATAATATTTAACACAAGAAAGTTCTTATCATACATATTCCGATAACGAATTCATGAAGCAGCTTCTCGAGGCAGTCTTGCTTTGTAGATACGCGGCTTTAAAATGGATCTTCGACCATTGGCTTCCACTTTCAATATACTCATGTTAGAGCCCTTTCTTATCTGTATCATTTTGACCCTGATCTAACATTCTGTATAACGGAGGAGAAGTAGGCGATGAAAGTATAGAAAAAGACAAAGGTAAAGGAGAATAACAAAGGTGAATGTAACGAAAAGAAACGGAAAGGGCATGAAAAATTAATGTAAGGAAAAACGAGAAGAAGAGTAAAAAGAGGTGGACGAGGAAGAGGAATAGGAGAAGAAGGACGTGAGAGGTAAAGGAAGGAAGGAAAAAAACAGGAGGGAGAATAAAGCAAGTAGAAAGAGGTGGAAAATAAAGAGTAGTAGGAAGAGTATACAATAAAATGTGTGCGATAGAAGGAAGAGAGAAGAGTGAGTGAATAGGAAGACTACAGCACATCGAAAACAGCAGTAGCCAATTCAGATATGGAGGATATTACGACATGTAGAATCACCAGGTGGTAGGAACATTATCCAACGAACGATGAGTTTTTGGGTCTGACTACCATGTGATAGTCACCCCATCAATCAGGATAAAGCATGTAAATTTCATATGCACATACCACGGGAAGAGCCGCATCCGTAGTTGAATCATAGTAGCCTATGCAGATATTGTCCGGCATAGCGCATTGACGTCCCTTCTCTCCGCGGAGAGTAATTCTCCCCCGGGCAGCGTGCACAGTATTGTCGTGGGTAATGAGGTTAACAATTAATGGCTGATGAGTCAACAGTAGCCAGCGCGACAATAGGCTGCTTCCCCATGGCAACACCGTCGGGATGAAACATCTCCTAATTAATGTCCACCCGACTGTCTGCCGCTGCCGCCGACGCTCCACATTTTTCTCCCTTTTAAAACAACCATATCTCATTTACTTATTTCCATACCCGAACAGTTCCTGTCTCTGAAATGCGTAGGCATTTTTCAGAGAGGTACGGTCATGGTGAGCCGGCGCGTTGCACGCGTTTTTCAAATGTTCTTAGCAATGTCCCTTCACGAGATAGTCGTCGTCATTATCATCATCTTCATAATAGAAATCATTATCTTCCTTTTATTTATCATCTTCAACTCCATCGCTACCGCTCGTCATCATCAGAATAATCTACTCTTCTCTTCATCTCCATCGTTACCGCGCACGATCATTAAAATAATCAGTTTCTTATCATCTCCATGGCCACAGCTAACCACAATCATATTAATAAACTTCTTATCATTTCCGTCAGCACCGCCCGCTATCATTAAAATAATCAACTTCTTCTTATAATCTCCATCGCCACCGCCAACCATAATCAAAATAATCAACTTATTATTTCCATCACCACCGCCTGCCATCATTAAAATAATCAACTTCTTCCCATAATCTCCATTTCCTCCGCCAACCATAGTCAAAATAATCAACTTATAATTTCCATCACAACCGCTCGACATCATGAAAATAGTCAGCTTATTATCTCCATCACCACCGCCCGTCCGTCATCATTAAAGTAATCAACTTCTTCCTATAATCTCCATTTCCACCGCCAACCATAGTCAAAATAATCAACATATTATTTCCATCACCACCGCTCGACATCATGAAAATAATCAGCTTACTATCTCCATCACCACCGTCCGTCATCATTAAAGTAATCAACTTCTTATAATCTCCATCGCCACTACTCGTCATCATTAAAATAATCAGCTTCTTTTTATTTCAATCATCATCGCCCGCCATTATTAAAATAATCAACTTCTTCTTATAATCTCCATCGCCACCGCTAACCATAATCAAAATAATTCACTTATTATTTCCATCACCACAGCCTGCCATCATTAAAATAATCAACTTCTTCCTATAATCTCCATTTCAACCGCCAACCATAGTCAAAATAATGAACTTATTATTTCCATCACCACCGCTCGACATCATGAAAATAGTCAGCTTATTATCTCCACCGCCCGTCATCATTAAAGTAATCAACTTCTTATAATCTCCATCGCCACCACTCGTGATCATTAAAATAATTAGCTTCTTTTTATCTCCATCATTAAAATAATCAACTACTTCTTATAGGCTAATCTCCATTGCCACCGCCAACCATAATCAAAATAATCAACTTATCATTTTCGTCACCACCGCCCGCCATCATTAAAATAATCAACTTTTTCTTATAATCTTCATCGCCACCGCCAACCGTAATCAAAATAATCAGCTTATTATCTCCATCATCATCGCTCGTCATCATTAAAGTAATCAACTTCTTCTTATAATCTCCATTGCCACCGCCAACTATAATCAAAATAATCACCATATCATTTTCATCACCACCACTCTTTATCATTAAAATAATGAATTATTATCTTAATCACCATCGCCCATCATCATTAAAATAATCAACTTCTTCCCATAATCTCCATTTCCACCGCCAACCATAGTCAAAATAATCAACTTATTATTTCCAACACCACCGCTCGACATCATGAAAATAATCAGCTTCTTATGTCCATCACCATCGCCCGTCATCATTAAAGTAATCAACTTCTTATAATCTCCATCGCCACCACTCGTCATCATTAAAATAATCAGCTTCTTTTTATCTCCATCATCATCGCCCGCCATCATTAAAATAATCAACTTCTTCTTATAATCTCCATCATCGCCAATCATAATGAAAATAATCAATTTTTTCTCATCAATACCACCACCACCGCCAACCAGCATCAAAATAGTCAACTTCTTTTCATCAATTCCAACGCCACTGCCAGCCAGCCAACCATCATCACGATAATCAACTTCTTCTCATCATCTCCACCGCACTGACCACCACCGTCAACAATGACACACAAGATTCAAATTCTATCAAACACTTTCGCGACCAGTTCTAGAAGGCAGCGATGAATGGACTATGGAAAGCTGATGAGGAAAGGCCAACAATTCTGTCCTATGTTCCAAGACGTCATAAAAGTTAGGAAGACCCAAAAAACACAGGCATGAGACCGAACAGATCCAATGGGGTCTAGTACGTGAAAGCATATGATGACGATGATAATATATGAATTCCATATTGCAAAAAAATATTAGTGCGTCAATTACTTTTAAATTCTAACAGAAGATAGGAAGACTCTCTGGATTCTTTTCGGTGCTGGAAATAAAAAATTGTATGATACAAGTAAATAAAGACTTTCATATATATTCGCGGAAAGTCACACGTTCGGCTATGTCTCACGTGCCAAACGCTTCACTCGTGGATAAAATGTCTTAATTCACATAGCTAGCAGGATATCGCTAGATATAGGCCTGTAGCGAAACTTTTTATACATAGCCAAATGTAAGATCTTTGTAAGTTAGGATGTATTTACATTTTTTTACAATGATACATTTTCTTGATTAAATATTTTCGGTGAATGAAATCCGTGGAACTTACTCGATCTAGAGGTTGCCGGAATTTGTTGCTTGTAATGAAATTTAAGCGACGCAAGCAAGTGATGTGCTAAGATGTTTTGGATCAGGCTGCGATACTTCTTTCGCTTGGCAGAATTTGTTCCATTCCCTGTGTGTCCCTGTGTTACGTGTCTCTGCTACACCGAAACAATTGCCTTTAAATGCACGCGTCACACATTCTTCTTTGCTTCTAAGCTCCCCTCACACCCTTACCTTCCGTTTTTCTCTTCACCCTTAGTGATGTTAAGGGGGTTGGGGTGTTCTCTTCGCATTTGAAAGCTTTCCAAGTGCAGTAACCAGTAGTAGCAAAAGCAAACGAACCGAAAAGAAAGCAAACTTCTTCCAGAAGATCGAAGAAAACGGCAGAGGAAAAAAAAATAGGAAGGAAAAAAATCTTTCTCCTTTCCGTACAGGGAATGGTCCAGGTCGAAGTCGAAGGTTGGGTTTGCTTGGGTCTCTGTATACGCAGCACTAGAATCAAACGACCTTTCTTTGCTATTACGATAGACTAAAACGATTCGGTAACCTTTCGGGGCATTTTCCTTGTCTTCCTGCTTCTGGTGACCCTTTGGGGCAATGGGGTGTGACATCCCCGTGTTTTCTATTCTTCTTATTTTACCTTTATTTCTCTCCGCCTCTATGCTGTTTATCAACTCCTCCTACTATTTCTATCACCATTCCTTTTCCTTAATTTCATTGTGGTCTTCCTCTTTTAGGTTATCTGTCTCATTAACTCGGTCGCATTGGAGCCAGGATCAATTCTAGGTACTTACTCTAAAAGCCTCTCCTTTTGTGACGTTTGAAATAAATGGAATGGTTATTTACATTTGTCTACAGTACCAGATTATGAGAAATGATTTTACAGTGCTGTGATCTGTTGTATTGAATAATTTTGTATTGTTTTATAATAAATTCTATATAGGCTTACACTTTATCGATCCTCGAATATGATCGAGACTTCCGGCAGGTTAATATTGTTGCTTTGCAATATTTTCATATCTTAATATGATTAAAATCAGTGCTGCCATGGGCTACACGGGACCAGACGGCGTTTGTAAAAGTACAATTTTTTAATGAATCGTGTAGAAGAGAAAATGTTACCCATACCCATAGAGCTATTCCATCTCAAATCGACGAAATATAGTGAAAATTGACCTTACAATTTCTAAATACAATGAAACTTTTTTTGTACGTAGAGAATTGTGATACAATGCTTTGTACATAGTTTGAGGCATCAGAACTTAATAGTGTTTAAATTTAAAATATTTAAATTTATCGTATTTTCATAAAATTAGCAACTTTAAACTGTTGTAGCTCCGAAACCCTTTCACCCAATGATCAAAATCATGGTTTATTTTGATGCTGAGAAATTAAAGTTTATATTGACATATAAACAGATTTTCTTACTTTTTATGGAAATGGAGAAATGGAGGCCTTTGCCTAGGAAAAAATATTTTAAAAATATATGGTTAGATTCCGCATTGAAAGTACAAATAAACACATATTTTTACTGATGGCACGTTGATAAGAAAGTATTAAAAATATCAAATAAAGAAAATAAATAGTACGCGCGTGAACTAACCAGCTGACTGTGAGATGGGAGCTAGCCGACACAAGCAAGGCCAGGAGACAAACACGTGATGTTTCGTCTAGTAGCGCATAGCTGGGCTAGCTTTATCACAAGTTTTCATAAATACAGGAGTAAAATGACGCCCATCGCTCTCTTATCATCATCTCTCGGCCAGTGCGTGCGGTACTGCGCCGTTCAAGTCTAAGCGTGAAAATAATTTATTTAATACCCTCGAAACTTATTTCCGTACCACTAAGCAAACAATGCCAAATTCCTCTAAATAATGCAAGGTTTTTACTCAATATTTTTTTTACATTTTTATAAATGAGCAAAAAGCCTAAAGGTAAGTAAAATCAGATTATCTGTCTCTCTGTACACAATAAAAATAAGAATTACTTCTTATCATAATCTAGCAAATGTCAGCTTCAAAATGAACTCTCGTTCAATGTTCTATAGTAAATGTTTCCAGAGTTCTGAGCGCTGAAAGAGGTTTGTTTTTCTAAAATACGCTAAATTTGTCGCTCAACAATACGAAAACCGTTTGACTTTCGATAGTATATTTTTGCAAATGCACTCTCCTCAGCACCATGTATAAATAGGGAAAAAATTAGAGTATAAAAAAATGCGAGGTTTTTTACTGATCGATTTCATATGGAATAGCCCTATACGATGAATGGGTGCCTAAGTTTTGTACGCAAAGATCTGTACTGACTTTAGATAATTTCTTGCTGTTTTTAATATCTTCTATAGTAATCTAAGACCTCGAGTGACATTTATTAGGACTATTTCGTGAAAAAAATAATCACGTAAATAATATATATACCTAAAATTCGCTCACAAAATGTTAATAATTGTATGTTTATGAATATTTACCTATTCGAACATTGTGAAGTTAAAATATATGCATATAGATTACTGCAATAAAGAAATTGGATGTTATTCAGTAATGCCAATTGAGAAAGCGAAATACAGTCTCTAACAATATTAATTTCATGTAGCCTACTGCGCTTTTCTCTTGTTATTAAAACATAAAAACATCTGCTGAAACCATAATTTAATTTAAACATTTCATAATATAATTACAAATGATTAAATACATTAATTAAATGAACAATTGTTGAAAACGCAGTTTTCAAATTTGAATGAAGGAGTGTTATTTTTTTTTAAATACAGTGGACATGGAATTAGAAGATGAAGATGTAGATCTGAAAGTAGGATTTCGTCAAAGTCTAGTATATACAATCACGAAGCTTGAGTTTGTGAGGGTACTAGGAACAATAGATTGTGCAGGTACTATTTCGCATTGTCTATAATGAGGCAATAGTAGCAATCCTAGTGGTTAGTAATTATCTATGGATGTATATTTACTACGTATTGAGCTTCGTGACTGTCTATACTATACTGTGATTTCGTACTTTATTTAGTACTTCATCATTACATTTAGGCTCGTAACACACTACACCGAGAACTATGAACTATGGAGACAGCTAGCAATGCTTGTCTTTACATTACAGCGAGAATGTGTTGCTACATAGTGAAGTCATCTCTATATAGACAATTAAAACACGAAATTTATTACGCCATACGGAAGGCAGTTTGATCAAAGACCTTGTATGACCTTGTTATACTATACAAAGTTTTTTGGTTTGATATACGATGATAGAAATGAAGTTACATAATTTCTATTAATTGTTCAATTTCATTCACGTATATAAATTATACAGGCTACAATTAGGTTAGGTTACCTTTGGGAACGAGATATACAGGTGGTGGGGTAGTTATGTTTTCAGAAAATCGCTATCCCACAATGTCAGCTATGCCTTATTTCGAGCTATTGCAGATGAAATTAGGGGAAAATGAAGGGTGTTGGAGGAATAATAAAGTGAAACAGAAATACCCCAAGAAAGATTCTTTGCAACGTTTGGTTTCTCCACCACAAATTTTGTCACAACCCGGACTTCTAGCGCTTCGATCACAGATCCTGCAAACAGCGGGTCATACATTCACCATGTTGTGCTACCTACACATGAAGCACAATTTACAAGAGAAAGTATATTTAGCTTACACAAGAACTTAACGTAGGAAATATCAGTCCTTATTGTGTAACTCTGTACCACTAAATATGACACAAATGTGGTTTAAGCGCTTTTAATTGCAACAGTAGATACTTGACTTCTTGTCGTGTAGAGATGAAAAATAAATTCCAATCCATATTTTTAGATTTAGATTTATTAGAATTCAAATAATACAAAAGAAATACAGGGTGGTTAAAAGTCGCTTTCCCGAAACACATTCTTACATTCAATTTATATTTGACTACACACACCTTTACAGATTTTGTTCAAAATGGAGGCCTTATTTCTCGATGTACAATGTGTTCTTACTGTACTTCCACCAACGTTGTAGCACAAAAACATATCATTCTGTGGTTAATTTGCAATTCATTGCAATAAACTAGCAGTTACGCATAGAGACGCAACCAACACAATAAAACAAAAGAACAACAATAACAAAACATGACATCTGAAAAACAGTTGAAGCACAAACATGGTTGTCAATCCACCACTTATTACACCAGCTATTCGTTTGTTCAAGTTATGACATCTGTGTATTATGTGTACAATATGAAACCTAAGAACGAATATTGGGGAAAGCGACTTTTGACCCACTTCGTATGCAATGAAAAATAAAATATAGCGCAAAAAAAAGGGAATACACATTACTTTGCGTTAAGGTTCAAAATCATACTTAAACTATATTCGGAATTTCTTGCAATATACATTTATAGTAATAAAAATATAACTGCGTCACACCCGAAAAAAAATGGACCGTCGAGATCGCCCGACCTTAATCTTCTAGGTTTTATTGTGAGGTTTCTTTAAAAACACAGGGTACTAAACACTATTGAACGATGTAGAATTTCTGTGGGAACGTGTACAAAATGGGTGGAAATTACTCTAAGGAAATTACGTTGTGTGCATTATCTAGTTTCGTGTGCGTCCTGCCCAGGTATGTTACATGATAAACATAATATTCTGTCCTGATCGTTTGAAATAATAAAACTATTAGTTAAGGTCTAATTGTGTCCTTTATTTTGACAACGAGCCATTTGCAATATTATGTTCAGAGGAATATTAATTATTTTTATATCCAAGAACACACACAGGAAGTTTGTAAACATACTAGCGAGTCACCTTGTACGTAGGCTATACCTACGTATTAAGGGGTTAGGCACAGCTTACAGCAGTAAAATTTTGGAAATATTCAACATTTTTTCCTCCATTAGGCTACTGTGTCTTGTACAATAATGAAAATAAATATCTGTAAAACACTGTCCTGTTATATGAAAAAAAGTATTTTTACGATAAAAAAAAATATATATATATTCTTTTTTCAAAATTCAGTTCACTGTGCGGTGATGAAGTGTTTCCCACATAACTAAAAAATTATCCAACATTCTGTGATGAAATTTGTTGTGTGTATTTATGCATGTCATATCTAAAATATGATGCAAGATCACTTCTCTTTCTTTCATAAATTGTCTGATAAAAAATTCATTAAAAATGGTCACATATCAGCATTTTCTTCTAACACAAAATAAAAAGAATTATTATTTATTAAGGAATGTAGTTGAAAGAGCATGGTATTGTAAACATGAGTTTCAGAAATAAAATAAAGGAGAGAGAACATGAAAAAGTTAACAAGTTTATAAATTATGTAGGAAACGCTTCATCACTGCACAGTAAACTGCCACTATTTTGAATTTTGAAAAAGGAAAGATAAGTATTTTTTTAATCGTAAAAAAATATATTTTTTTTTCTTATGGCAGAAGGACAGTGTTTTACACATACCAATTTTCATTATCATACAAGATACAGTAATGGAGGAAAATGTTGAATATTTCCAAAAATGTTACTGCTGTAAGCTGTACCTAACCCATTAAGTTAATCAAGAAATATTCTGTGCGCAATGTTACCAGGTGAATTTATGTTGAATTCATATATCATGCTTAACCGAGTTCTTAGGATGTAGGAAGAGAATGGAAAGATCGTGTTTTTAGCTGTTCTATTTGGCTAAAGGGTTTGGTGTCCTTCACTGCAATTGGCTACTGTTTCATTTCTGTCAAATGAAGTATTAAATAACACGATAGTCCAAAATAATTATAAGTATAATTTTGGTACATAATCCTAACACAAACTGAAGTTAAGTTATAAATTTGTATAATAAAATGTTTGTGCGAGATCGTGCGTATTTGCTTGGTTTCCGCACAAAACCAATCCGCGGAAAGTCTAAAATTCCACATTCAGTATTCCCAACCTAACACACATAACAATTTCCCTCTTCTTACCGCTTAAGTGACATATTGAGTTTACTGCTTTAGGCTTTTAACATATTATTTTTAAAGACGTTCAATATAGTAATAATTATAAATTGGAAACTTACCACTGCAATTTCACCTAAATTGCACTGTTAATTATTGTTTTTAAATATATGCAAAAATTAAGTAGACCCTACAACTCCACTAAAGTTACTGGATTCGTGATGCAAATAACATTAAGGAAGCCGTGAAAAAATCAACAAGATTCCAGACTCATCATAGACTGGGGGAAAAAAAAGACGTATATCACGGCCTGCTGGAGTATAGTAAACACAGAAAACATTTTAAAGCAACAATGTTGAAGATAGATATTTTTGTTTTGCAAATTTGCCGTCATTGAACAGAAACCAAGATGGAGATTTCATTGCAACTAATTAGAAATTCCTCTTTCAGGTATGTAATAAACGATCTTCGCACAAAATAATTTACGATACACGAGCGGTATGTTTTCTTTCAATTCTCAGAAATTAAAAAAGCTCAACTACGTTTCGCTTTTTCAAACTTTTCCTCGAACATGAAAACTTCAACACACCGCTCTTGTAACGCATATCACTATTATCATTGAAGAAATATATACGAACATGTTTCTTAGTTCTTGTTTAACCGCGAGAAATTCTTAGTTATAGAATATCGGATTTAAGTGTAATACAAATTTTACATAAAAGAGGGCGTTATTTCTTCCTCTATAGTTATCTTAGAAATGAGAACAATTCGTACTCATTTAAACTGTTTTAAATTTAAAACTCTGAAATAAGTTCCACGGAAGGAAAATTGCCTTTTTCATGTAAGGAAACGGCTGAAGAGGGAGTTAGGGGGTGGGACAAAGAAGTTAAAAACAGAAATTGGAAACGTCGAGAAGAAAGAAATAATGCAGATTGAGAACAAGTACGCAAGTTTCTTTTTAAAGAAAAGGCTGAATCTAAGAAGAGGAAAAAACTGGTGAGGGTTTGGGGGGAGTTGGAGAGTGAGTGAAAGAGGTGGTGGATAAAAAGATTGATACGCAATTCCGGATTCCCATTACCCATCCCCCTGCAGAGAACTGCGTGAACACACCGCCCCCACCAACCCCCAAAGGCAACCCTGCGTCTTCTCATATCTCTTCGGAAAGGGTGGTTTGCGCTAGACTTCCCAGCGTAGAGTTTTCGTCTTCCTGGACGACGCTCGGATATTACACACTCACCCTCTTCCCCACACCGACCTCACAGAAGCTAGTAGTTTTTCTTCGTTCTTCCTCAAGCTTCCCTATCTTTTCCATTTTCCTCTAGTATTCTGTCTCTTTCTATCCAGGTTCCTGAGCCACTTCGTTCCCGGACAACCGCGCCGCCCTTCCTTGCTAGAAAATGCAATCTCCTTTTCGCCCCTTGCCCCTACAGCGCTATATTCCGCCAAAACCCCCGGATGTTCCAACTTCTTAAAATCGATTAACTGAACACTATTTCACGTTTTATTCCAACAGAAATACCATTTAAATCCAGCGTTTACTAAACAGTTAATGTGATTGCAACTAGTTTAAGACAGTTGTTTATCTTACTGCCTGATACTTAATACCAACTTAAAATTGTAACTACTGAAGTACCAGTGTTATTTTATGGTGTAGAGTTGAGCATGTTTGAGAAACAAGTTACAATATAAATAAAATAACTAAACATTAAATTTCTACGTTGTACAGATTACGGAATTAAAATTTGGAGCGAGGCTTGAAAAAAATTTAAATTACGGTTTATTTAACGACGCTCGCAACTGCAATGGTTATATCAGCGTCGCCGGTTTGCCGGCATTTCGCCCCGCAGGAGTTCTTTTACATGCCAGTAAATCTACTGACATTAGCCTGTCACATTTAAACACACTTAAATGCCATCGACCTGATCCGGGATCGAATCCGCAACCTCGAGCACAGAAGGCCACAATTTCGTACGACTGTCAACAAGTAGCATATATAGCCCTACAGGGGCTCTTGTTTACTGCACATGCACAGTTTATTGTAAGCGGAACTTACACAATAAGGGAGCTTCAAATTTTATTTCCATATATGAACAACGCGAGACAAGAAGATATACTGACAACAGATAGAATCTTGAAATACTCGTAATTGCAATGAAAGACAAAATAATAAGCATAATAATACATTTATTATTTATTTATTTGTACTAATGTGCTAGTCAACAGCGGTTGGCCAATAACACTGTACAAAATAAAATTTGTCCTTTTTATAGAAATGCGCGTAGGGTAAACATTGGTAATTTCGTGGCAGTGGTTATTTAATGATACTTTTTCTTTGCTCTTTTGTGAACTAACCAATGGTGTTACGAGATCCAAATTTCCGCCAAGGGATTGCATATGTTGTCCAGTTTCCAGAAACATACAGCTAAGCTTTGTGTGACTGTTGTAGTTGCTTCAGTGAGCTTTTATGTTTGGAGAGAGCAAGTTTGCGTCGACTTCTCAGGCATACAAATTTTGTGAATGTTTGTAATTACATTACAGGCTTATTACTAAAGGTAAGCATATGATATTTGGTACAAAGATTTATTGTATCTTCATGAAATTTTAGGAAATGTTTTTTTGGAATTTTAGATATATCTGTAGTCGCCGTATAGGCTTAGCTTTACGGATAGAAATCTTAGCTGTTTGAGGCGAAATTTTGTTGAGCATTAAGTGTTACAATTTTTAAAATAGTATAAAATGTATTACAATAGGAATTTTAGAAATCTGAAGACAAGATGTGATAACAAAAAAGAAAACGGAGACGCAATGGGTTCAGTGTAGCTTCTGTTTGATTTGTTATCATGCTAAGTGTCAATGATAAGAGCTAAATGACTTGCAAGAAAATTAACAGAAGATGGAACATGGCTCCACTATTTTGGACCGGAGACAGAGGCAGACAATGGAGTGGTATCATGCAAATTCACCAAAGAAATTGAAATTCAAAAGTACACCTTCGGCAGGAAACGTTATGGCTACTGTGTTTTTCGATTCAGAAGGACTCTTGCTTGTGGACATCATGCCATACGGAAGCACCATTAATTCTGACGGGTATGTTGCAACTCTCAAGAAACTTCAAGTTCGACTGAGTCGTATTCGACGACATCGGGAGAAGCAGGATGTTCTGCTATTGCACGGCAACGCACAGCCATTTGTCAGTCACAAGACCACAGACCCGATCAGAAAATTCGGATAGACAACACTGAAACACTCGCCTTACAGTCCTGAACTGGCACCGTGCGATTACCATCTCTTTGGTAAACTGAAGGATCCCTTCGCGGAACGAGGTTAGAAGATGACTCCCTTGTGCACGCTGCTAAAGAGTGGCTCAGACGTGTTGGTCCAGACTTTCATAGGCCCTCGTTCCTAGGTTACGTAAGGCAGTTGAAAGAAACAGGGGTTATGTGGAAAAATGACATTTTGTTCCGTAAGGATGCATCTACATTCTGTGAAAATAGCAAAGCTGTAGGATAAAAATATAATTTTTAAACAAATGTTATGCATTACTTTTGGAGTTACCCTAGTAATATAGGCTATAGTAAAGTCCGTAATAAAAGTGTTCACCCTTTTAGGGCAAAGAAGATCCCTTTTCAATTTCAATTTTTACTTTGATTTCATTCTTATTATGTGTTGATATGTATTTCTATGTTTTCTTGCTATGAATATTAGACGGAATTACTATGTTTGAAGTCTTGTAACAATAAATGAGAATTTCATTTGACTTTAATGAATTTTTTCACATTTCTTCTACCTCTCACGAAATTATCAATGTAATATCACGAAATTACCAAGGTTATCACGAAATTACCAAGGTTATCACGAAATAACCAACCTTTCAGCTTAAGTTGTAAAAGTGGTTTTTGGCATATATTCAAGAACGTATCCAATCTTTTATGTCTCCTGATTTGTACAGCAAGTTATCGTCTTTTAGATGAAAAAATCAGAATAAGGATATATTTACACATTTGCATTTTAAATTAGTTTTCATGAAATTATCACGAAATTACCAGTGTTTACCCTATTCGATGTATTTTGTGATGGGCTCCTCCTATGAACAAGTGTTCAGATATCAGAAAGTATGTGTTGTAGGACCCATGTTTATTAGACATTATTTTCTTGTTTTGATGCATACTAGCATCTCCTAAAATATTGGATACTTTTTTTAAACACCTTATATATCAGAAGAGGACAGCAATCTTTAACATGGCAGAGATTGTACATCTGTTCCTGTCAGAGCCTTTTGTTAATTTCTTGTAAATTATCCAAGTTTGAACGCCGTTGTAACAAGAGTTGCCTTAAGAGCACTTCCAAGGGCGCTTCGACACCTTGGAAGGACTGTTGGAATGGATCTTGTACTGCTTGGTCACCTTGGTGGTATGAACTTGAAGCGGGGGGTAGGGGACCCCCATTGGATGAGCGAGAGGGGTCACATGCGTCCGGTGAGCTGGTACACCCTCATCCTCATTCATTCCATAAATTCGGGGTGCACAATACTGTAGGCTTCAGTATGGCCGACGCGCAAAGGATCGTCCTAATCCGCCCGTAGCTACTGTTGCCTAACCTAACCTAACCTAAGCTAACCTAATGTAACCTGTTTTTTACTCTATAAGTACTGAAACATTTTTTTTAAGTTTTAAATCAAACGTTATTTAAGTACCTAAATACAACCTAAATGTATGTAAATAAGGCATTCTTTGTTTCATTTTCTAAAATTATCTCTCGAATCATCTTACCTCTTTATATGACATCTCATGATGTCGCGACTCAAACTTTGGGCATCACTCTCCTAGTTAATTTTCACTCCCTCGTTCTACGAACTGTGAAAGAATTATGATGTTGAAAGCAATAAATTTAATGTTATACCTACCAGAAAATCTTATTTGAGTGCACTTTAAATGACTTCAAGAAAATTAAATATAGGTTAAACTGTAACTTAATATAATTTCCTTCATTATAAAGCAATTGAATTGCCGCGAAAAATTGGAAAATATAATTTTATGATTTTGAACTTTAATAATAATAATAATAATAATAATAATAATAATGATAATAATAATAATAATAATAATAATAATAATAATAATAATAATAATTTTGACGTTGGTTGGAGGCTTCTGAATTTGCGAAGAAGAACATACGATATATATATATATATATATATATATATATATATATATATATATATATTATTCGTTTGAATCAAGATTACATGAAACAGCATTTCTAAAAGGCGTAATAATTTTTGTGTGGTTTATGTATCATAGAAAATTTAATCTTGACTTTGTTTTCTTGCTATTATGCCACTTACATTTATTGATGTGTTTGAGTCCAACACTGACTTTGCTGAGAAGAAATTTGTTATCTGCGACTTTTTATATTATTAACTCCTTCCAAAGGAGTGGCCCGAATTGTGTAAGTTATATTCCATCCTCTTCTTTTCCTTATGTGTATCCTTTAACTCGAAGTTTTAGTATCACTTTGAAACAGCATAAAAGAAATTCAGCTTCCTCTTTAGGAGCTCATAGATGGAAAGGTGCTAATCCTACTTAAGTATATATAAAACGGGATTATCATGCAGTGTAGTCTAATATATTTGAAGCTTTGTATAAGCTTTTCAGCACAGAATTTTGGGCTTAACGTAGTGTAAGAGAGAGAGAGAGAGAGAGGGAGAAGTATAGGGTGGTAATTGAGACGGAAATATGGAGCGAAGAGGAAAGAGGTGGAGCTTAAAATGTGAGGAAGTGAGACAGAGGAACTAGTAGGCTTGTTTTCCCCGGGTTAAATTTGCATATAACATTCATAGGGAGGACTTAAAGCTTGGAGCAGTTTAAGGATTGTGTGTAAGGGGGTTGTGTGGTTACGTTAGAGGGTTGAGTCTGAAAAGGGGAGTGGGTTTTCTGGATGAGAATTCTGGAATTCGTAGATAGCCGCAGAGCATAGAGCAATATTACAAAGTTTACACTCCCACCCTCTCTTTCGTTTACTTAATGCTGTTATTGCGCTTCAAAGTTCTGTGCAGACATCCGCCCGCCTACATCTCTTCCCTCCAGTCGTCTTATATCTAGTCCTAGGAACTCTTCAGAATAAACTTCTTGTTCACCATTCTCCTAATACGAAAACTGCCTTAAGACCCAGGCTCGAATGATTGATTGAATTTTTTGTACACAGAGACAGTTAGGGGAGGTTATTATTGAGGTACCGGTAGTTCAGTTGTTATATCCCTTCTACACATCACTAAGATGAAAAAATAATGCAAAACGACTAAAAATAATAATAATAATAATAATAATAATAATAATAATAATAATAATAATAATAATAATGGCTTTATTTAACCTGGCAGAGTTAAGGCCTTAAGGTCTTCTCTTACACTCAACCAGGATTAAAACTTGCTTACACAGTTGATCATAAAACTTGATCAGAATTAAGTAATTACATACTGATTACATAATAAGATCAAAAGAGGTAGTTACATAAAATTTACCTCATAAAATAAAAATAAACATAGCGAAGTACATATTAATTTGTTAGAATCAAATGCGAATCACATAAAAACAGAGGCCGATAATTCAATAAAAAAAAAAGAAAAATGTACACAGTAAAAATAAAAATAAACACATTAGTATACATATTAATATTAGATTACAGTTAAGTGGGACTTACATAATTAAATCAGAAACCGACAATGGAATAAAATGTACACAAAAATAGATTAATAATAAAAAACAACAACACAGTGGAATACATATTGGCATTAAGTGATAAATAAACACGATTTAGATAATAAAAATAAGAAAAAAAATAATAATAATAAATACAGTGGAACACATTTCCAGCACGTTAGGTCTGGAAACTCATCATAAGATACTTTTCTAATTTACATTTAAAGGAAATTAAAGTTCGGCAGCCCTTGACTTCAGGCGGCAGAGAATTCCAGTGACGAGAAGTAGCAACAGTGAAAGACGAAGAATAAAGAGATGATGTGTGCAGTGGTATTTCTAGCGTGTTGTCATATTGTGACCGAGTATTTAAGTTATGATACCGAGAAAGACTGTGGAATCGGACAGATAAGTAAGAGGGAGTAGAGGTGTACAAAATTCGGTATAAGAGAGAAAGGGAATGCAACTTTCTCCTCTCATTTAACCTGAGCCACAATAATTTATCGAAAGAAGGCGAAATGTGATCGTAGTAGCGGACATTACAAATGAAACGAACACGTGCATTACGAACACGTTGCAGTTTCTGGGATAAATCCACCCCGAGATCACTGAATAAAGCGTCACAATAATCGAAATGAGGCATAATAAGAGTCTGTACAAGCATCTGCTTTAATTTAGCTGGATATTATATTATATATTATATTATTATATTATATTATATTATAATATATATTATATATATTATATTTCCAAGACACAAACTCTATGATATTGCTACAGGGAAATGCTTGATAGGAAGAGTAACAACAGGGAACCTATAGACTATAATTGGCACCAACCACTTATGATGCGATATAAAGTTAATCAATCAATCACTAATCAATCCAATCAATCAATCAATCACTAACTCAGCGGTTGATCGATCGACCTGTAGGTTAGTCTGTACACTAAGTCTGTCAGTCGATCATTCTCCTCTTCATTCGTTTAAAACTTGTAGGCCTATTAACGCGTATTAATAAACCACAAAATAGTGATATCATATGATTGACTAATCGAATATTGTTTATATTACTTGATAATACAGTTATACAGTATGAAAAAAAGAACAATATGAATTTTAAATCGACTGCCTCCGTGGTCTGTTGGTCAGCATGCTGGCTTCCAGATCTGGAGGTCCCGGGTTCGATTCCCGGGCTCGGCTCTCGGTGAATTTTTCTTGAAGAAAAAAAATTGCCTGGGTGTCTAGAGTCTGGAAATTTCTATGAATGTGAGTGTGATAGTGAGTGTGCCGGGTTAATATTAATTAGCCAATCATCAAAATATAAATACATCAGGACTGTTGCTGGGCAGTAACCTGAACACATGTTTCAGCGTCACATTGTTGACAAGTAACTCCATCATGCAGCACAACCATAAAGCACTAATAGATGCTATAGAGTTACCAACAACGAAAAAAAAATGAATTGTAAATAAAATCCTATATTGTATGAATCAACCATAATCTAAAAATCCATGCTTTGGCGCTTAGTTCCTTTTCCTTTTGACGCAAGAGCTGTACACTATTCACTACTCATCATCAGTAGTTTTTACCATCAACCATCATTATCATCATCTTAGAACTACTTACTTACTTATGGCTTTTAAGGAATCCGGAAGTTAATTGCCGCCCTCATATAAGCTGTTCATCGGTCCCTATCTAAAGCAAGATTAATCCAGTCTCTTTCATTATATCCCACCTTCCTCAAATCCATTTTAATATTATCCTTCCATCTATGTCTCGGCCTCCCCAAGGGTCTTTTTCCCTCCGGCCTTCCAATTAACACACTATATGCATTTCTGTATTCGCCCATACGTGCTACATGACCTGCCCTCTACATCTTAGAACTACAATAATAATAAATAAGTAAATATATAAATAAACAGACAAATTATTTAATTAATTAATTTGTCCTACAACTATACTGGAAACAAAACAATTTTTAATGCTAATGCGTTACTTAAAGTTTAGGTTGCTTACTTACAAATAGCTTTGAAAGAATCTGGAGGTTCATTGCCGTCCTCATATAAGCCCGCCATCGGCCCCTGTCCTAAGCAAGATTAATCTTGTCCCTAGCAGCATATCCCACTTTCCTCAAATCTATTTTAATAGCTATTTATTCTCCCATCTACATCTCGGAACCTTCAAAGATCTTTTTCCCTCAGGTCTTTCAACTAACATTCTATATGCATTTCTGTATTCACCCATTCATGCCGCATGCCCTGTCCATCTCAAATGTCTGGATTTGTTTTTTTTTTAACAGATTGGATGACAAAATATTTTCAACTGAATAATAGCAGGCATTTCCCATAATTATTCTACATTTAATTTCCTCTGGACGTGCACGACGTCAATAAAGGTGATAGCCTATCCCTCGAAGGTGAATGCAGTTAGTCTTTTTCCCAAATAGCAAGTATAAGCTTATAAATTTCGCTATATAATGCCTTTTCACATTCTTGTATTAATTCTGATGAAATTTGATCGCTACCTGGAGACTTGTACTTTTTCATATTTTCTATCGCAATTTCGACTTCAGAAAGTGTGGGCTCGAGTATACAAATGGCTCAGCAGTTTGTTTTTGTATATGAATATCGTTCCGATATATACATATATATTGCGTATGTGCATTTAGTAGTTGCCCAAAATAGTTTTTAAATCTGTTCAGGACGGAATGAGAGTCTGCAAGCAAGTCAAATTATTCTCATCTCTGATCGTGTTTACCTTTCAGTGATAGGGGAAGGTTACCTATATTGGACCAGGTTTTTTGTTTTTAATCCCATTTCTTTAATAATCATTAAATTAAATCAAAATATGTTCTAGTACATTCTACATTCTATGTACTTTCATCCTATAGTGTTATATTTTAAATTACAAAATTCCTAATAAATATAAAAAGGTAAAACCAAAATCATAGAAATGGTCCAAATTGGGAAACCGGTTGCCTAATTTGGACTCATAGTGTCCCAATTTGGACCTGGCAAAAATACATTAGTAATAGTAAACAAATAAGTGGAAGAAGAGTATTTATTATAAATACGAGTATCTTTAATTCACCAAATTTTACGTTAAAAATGTATCAGATATTAACATTTGGTGAAAGAAGTTACACAATTCTCTGAACTTTGATGAAAAATTAAAGAAAAAGAAGATAAATTAATTACAGAAACACTATTGCATTCAAGCTGATTGTTACACTCAGAATATTTCTCTTTGCACTGAATTAATTATATATTAGTTGCTTGTCTCGGTTACATAGCCTATTTCAAAAAAAAAAAAAAAGCAAAAATGTTACATAGAATTGGAAAGTCCCTGTTTGGCTACGAAACTACTGTGAATAAGGAAACGTAGTAGACATAAAAAATAAAAAGGTGACATGATTTCCTCTTGCGTTTGAAAGTTACCAGTGGCAATATAAAGACCCCGCCGCATTGACAACACAGACTACTGTGGTGTTTAAACCTCTTTCACCACTTACGACTCCAACTTGGTGTTTCTCTTTCTGAGCTATAACTTTCTGTTGCCTCTTTTGCACCGTTGTAAATCCAGATTCGTCAACGTTGAACACAGTATTTGCTGTGATACCATTCTCATCGACAGTTTTTTTTTTTTTTTCAGCAGGTCGGAAAACTGGATAACACTGTCCCTATTGAACCCCTTAGCTCGGGCCATTTATGCTCCTTCTGGGTGACGGAAAGAAAGTTTTGAGTTTCGCTTCATAGAAGCACAGAACCACTTCTTTCCGGCCATTTTTTCTCCTTGTTAAAAGTGTAGGGAGCATCATATTTTCCTGCGAGATCAAAAGCAAGCTTCTGCATATCTTTGATTGTCAACCCATAAAACCTTTCTTCAAACAAGAGAATGTGGTCGGCAATAATTTTGTCCATATCTCAATTGAAGGTTGCTTGCCTTTCAAATGACTTCATTGGAAAGCGTTTTTGCAATCAACATATATCTTTGCTGTAGTCTATGGCACTCCATATACGCGAGCACACTCGTTGAGTCCATAGTCACCATTCCTGTATGCTGCTACCGCCATCTTCAAAGTATCATTTCATTTCCGGTAGGTTCCCCTTTTTGACATCTTGGAAACATAAAGACACAGAATCCCCCAATATACTACTTTTTCTTAACGTTGACCATAATATAATACTTTATATTCATGTTGAAAAAAAATACTAACACTTTCCTAAATTTGACTAGTCCAATCCAGGCAACGCGCAGAGGTCCAACCTAGGCAACTTGTTCACTTATGCAAACAGACGACACTAAACAAACACATGAAATTAAAAACTAGTTTTAAAACACGCAGATAGTAGCTAATGAAAAATACTTGTAACGTACAGTATAGAAATTGTTATTACTTACTCCTACTGTATATAGAACCTTAAGATCCGTAGCGTAAAAATTGTAAGAGGAAACACCAAAACACATTAACGGCAATCCTATTCGCTAAGATGATTGCAGCTCACTGAACTTCAAGATGAGTACCTTAGGCAGCGTCAGCAAGCAGTGGTGCAAACTGAATTGTTTGAAATACTTCTATATATGGAAATACAACTGCGGTCCAATTTAGGCAACGGTCCAAATTCGGCAACTTTCCCCTATCCTTTCTTAAATTTCTTTATACCCTTATACAGTATAAGTTCAGTCTCTAATCTTTTTAATCTTGCTATTTCTTTCTAACTGATTCAGTTTTTCCTGCAAGTAATCTTTCTTTCTTCTTCTTTTTTTTTTTTGTTCCTAAGTTTACAACTTGCTTTCCGTCTTTTATTGAAATAATTATCTCTATTCGCCTGGACTGGATCGTGTAAGAATTTCAATTTTGCCTGTTTCCTTCTTCCTACTACGATGGAACAGTCTTCATAAAACCACCGATTTCGTAATAATAATAATAATAATAATAATAATAATAATAATAATAATAATAATAGACCCGTAATAATAATAGGCTAATAATAATAGGCAAATAATAATAATAATAATAATAATAATAATAATAATAATAATAATAATACTTACTTACAAATGGCTTTTAAGGAACCCGAAGGTTCATTGCCGCCCTCACATAAGCCCGCAATCGGTCCCTATCCTGTGCAAGATTAATCCAGTCTCTAGCATCACACCCCACCTCCCTCAAATCCATTTTAATATTATCCTCCCATTTACGTCTCGGCCTCCCTAAAGGTCTTTTTCCCTCCGGTCTCCCAACTAACACTCTATATGCATTTCTGGATTCGCCCATACGTGCTACATGTCCTGTCCATCTCAAACGTCTGGATTTTAAGTTCCTAATTATGTTAGGTGAAGAATACAATGCGTGCAGTTCTGTGTTGTGTAACTTTCTCCATTCTCCTGTAACTTCATCCCGCTTAGCCCCAAATATTTTCCTAAGCACCTTATTCTCAAACATCCTTAACCTATGTTCCTCTCTCAGAGTGAGAGTCCAAGTTTCACAACCATATAGAAGAACCGGTAATATAACTGTTTTATAAATTCTAACTTTCAGATTTTTGGACAGCAGACTGGATGATAAGAGCTTCTCAACCGAATAAGAACACGCATTTCCCATATTTATTCTGCGTTTAATTTCCTCCCGAGTGTCATTTATATTTGTTACTGTTGCTCCAAGATATTTGAATTTTTTCACCTCTTCGAAGGATAAATCTCCAATTTTTATATTTCCATTTCGTACAATATTCTGGTCACGAGACATAATCATATACTTTGTCTTTTCGGGATTTTACTTCCAAACCGATCGCTTTACTTGTTTCAAGTAAAATTTCCGTGTTTTCCCTAATCGTTTGTGTATTTTCTACTAACATATTCACGTCATCTGCATAGACAAGAAGCTGATGTAACCCGTTCAATTCCAAACCCTGCCTGTTATCCTGAACTTTCCTAATGGCATATTCTAGAACGAAGTTAAAAAGTAAAGGTGATAGTGCATCTCCCTGCTTTAGCCGCAGTGAATTGGAAAAGCATCAGATAGAAACTGACCTATATGGACTCTGCTGTATGTTTCACTGAGACACATTTTAATTAATCGAACTAGTTTCTTGGGAATACCAAATTCAATAAGAATATCATATAATACTTCCCTCTTAACCGAGTCATATGCCTTTTTGAAATCTATGAATAACTGATGTACTGTACCCTTATACTCCCATTTTTTCTCCATTATCTGTCGAATACAAAAAATCTGATCAATAGCCGATCTATTACGCCGAAAACCGCACTGATGATCCCCAATAATTTCATCTACGTACGGAGTTAATCTTCTCAAAAGAATATTGGACAAAATTTTGTACGACGTCAACAAAAGTGATATTCCTCGAAAGTTACCACAGTTGGTTTTGTCCCCCTTTTTAAAAATAGGTACAATTATGGACTCCTTCCATTGTTCTGGTACAATTTCCTTTTCCCAAATAGCAAGTACAAGTTTATAAATTTCGCTATATGATGCACTTCCACCCTCTTGTATTAGGGGCCTAATTCTGCTGGAATTTGATCGATACCTGGAGACTTGTACTTTTTCAGATTTTCTATCGCAATTTCGACTTCTGAAAGCGTGGGTTCGGGTATAAATGGTTCAGCAGTTAATAATAATAATAATAATAATAATAACAATAATAATAATAATAATAATAATAATAATAATAATAGTAATGAAAATCGTAATATCGATAATAATGATGATGATAATAATAATAATAATAATAATAATAATAATAATAATAATAATAATAATCATCGTAAAACAAGAAAATGGATTGAAAGAGTTCCTCGGTTGCTTTACAGATTAAAATGGGTTCCGCTGTGGAAAAGGTTTGAGAAACATTATGATATTGAAACTTAAGGGTACATTATTATTATTATTATTATTATTATTATTATTATTATTATTATTATTATTATTATTGTTGTTGTTACTATTATTGTTATTTATACTCCAGTGTTAAAACACACAGTATAAATAGTGTAGGAATTATATTTCACTGTGTAGATATACGTAGGAATTCCCTTTAGAATGCTTGCATCATCTACAAGCAGTAAATCTTGAAAGTAAACACCGCCAATTTGCGCTGACAGCCTCTTCAGCAACCAGTGAATCATCGACAATTTGCCTCTGCGTTACAGCGTTGGAAGTGTTGCATTCATTCGTATCCAGTGTACTAGTCATAACATCAAGTGTTTTTGAGGTCCTCTCTTGCATCGGCACCTCGGGACCTCTATCCTCACCCTTCTCATATAACCTGCAGGAAACAGCCAATTTTCCCCCCGTTCCTTCATACTACCATAAGAACGTTTATGAAGATGATCACATTTTAAAGGCAGAAATGGTGGAGCAGAAAGAGAGGAGAGTGGTCGTGTATGTATATTTTTCTTCTCTTCTGTGTAACAACCTCTTAATCTTTGAGCAGTGTTTATCACTAATAGCTTTATCATCATCTTTTAAGGACACAGGTTCTCAAGCTGTGGTCACACCACAGTTTAGGCTGTCAAAATAGATTGACATATATTATTTAGTGTCCATTTGGTTAGTTCAAAGCTAGAGTTTTGCCTTAGCAGCGTTTGTGGCTCAAGCTCTGGATTTTCATCCAAGCGCGGGTTCGATCCTCGGCGAGATCATGATGGAGTTTGTGGTGAACAAACAGACATTGCAAAGGGTTTTTCTTGGAGTACCTCCATTCCCTTCTATCATTCCACCAAACTCTCCACCTTCCCCACAATACATCACTGAGATCGCTAATTACAGCCTACCAAGTACACTTTAAATATTATACATATTCTGAGATACCATAGGTGGAATTCGTTGAAAAATGATTATATATGATACATACTTATAAATCCATAACGCGACAAAATGAATCACTAAGGGTGCTATTCATAGATATTTCGCTAGCCCGCGCTACGAGCGTACTAAACTAGCCCCGGCATCGACTGGTCACTTTTACGGGATTCATATCATATATCATATCATATCATATCATATCATATATCATATCATATATCATATCATATCATATCATATCATATATCATATCATATCATATATCATATCATATCATATATCATATCATATCATATCATATCATATCATATCATATCATATCATATCATATCATATCATATCATATCATATGTCATATCATATCTAATCATATATCATATCATATATCATATCATATCATATCATATCATATCATATCATATCATATCATATATCATATCATATCATATCATATCATATCATATCATATCATATCATATCATATCATATCATATATCATATCATATCATATCATATATCATATCATATCATATCATATCATATCGTATATCATATCATATCATATCATATCATATCATATCATATCATATCATATCATATCATATCATATCATATCGTATCGTATCATATCATATATCATATCGTATCATATATCATATCATATCATATCATATCATATCATATCATATCATATCATATCATATCATATCATATCATATCATATCATATCATATCATATCATATATCATATCATATCATATCACTAACACTGGTTTATGTATACGAAAAACGTTAGTTCGAAGATCATCCACCGGAAGCCCGCGCTAAGAATGTTTATGAATACGGCCCTTAAGCTTTAACGAAATAAATTTTAACTAACACATTTTGACTATTACTGAAAAAAAAATGCAGTGTAATGTTTTAACTCGCGAGTAATGTTTACAATACATGCTACAGAAAAAAAAAACTACTACCGAGATGTCAAAATGAGAAGTGACACTTTTATATTATGAATTTGACTGAAATGTGGACCTAAATTCTGTGGCCCCAAGGCAAATGTGATATGTCATTTCTTGCAATTTTTCAGGAGCGAGCATTTAAAGTTTGAACGATCGTATAAACTCATAGGAATCATGTTTCATAAAAACGGATGAGAGAGAAAAATAATAGAGATATGCATGCCATCTTTTTCCACAATTAAGATACTATCAGGATGTACAACATACCGGAAAATCTCATTTTCGGCAAAAATTAACTTATCACAATCTGCTTTGAAACCACAGAATTAGTGCCGCTATTTTCGTCAAGTATTTTAAGTGGTCATTTGTTAGTCGTGATCTGATTTGTTTTTATAAACTGAATTTTTGAAAATGCAGATTCACAAATGTGTGCTGAGCCGAAAAGTGTACATAACATTTACACTAAAATCTGAAGTTCAGGTCATTTATTTGCAGATACATATCTAACCCAAATTGCTCAAATATGAAGGTATTGTTTAAAATACCCCTTTTAAATGAACATATTTTTTTCAGTTCAGTGAGCTCTAGTTTAGAGGAACTTTCTTGCTACGGAAAACAATTATATTTGAAAGAAAAATTAATAGGCTATATCAAAAACAAAAACGAAACAGACTGTGACTGATTTATCATGACTATTACATTTTTATTATGTCATACTACTTTAGACCAGTAAAACAGTACGAAAGGACGTGTTTCAACCAATCATGAATGTTTATCGCTACAATTTTATCACTTCCCTAGCATTTGTTTGTTTTTATAACTTCCCTAGCATTTGTTTGCTTTTATCACTTCTCTAGCATTTGTTTGTTTGCCAACATTTCAAACTGAAAATTTTTTACAGTACTATAAAACATGCTTTGCGATTGTCATTTGTTTCCCGCATAGTAGATAGTCAACTGAAAATGGCGTCTCTGTTCAAACGTTTTGGTGAAGATTAGTGAAACAGAATATTAGTAAGTCAATATTTATTTTATTCTATTAGAGTACTTTGTTTTTTCTAATCTTTATATACTTTCTTCTAATCGTGTAATAGTCAATTAAATCCCACTCGAGTTTTGATTTTCACAACAGTAATCTCATTAGAGATTTATCTAGAGGAAATCAAAACCCTAGTGGGATTTAATTGACCATTACACGATTAGAAGAAAGTATATAAAGATTTGAAGAAATAAAGTACTCTAATACAATAAAATATTAATTGACTTAGCCCTACTACAATCTCTCTTTCAGTAATGTTATCTTCACTAAAACGTTTGAACGGAGCCGCCATTTTCAGAGTTGACTGTCTATGCGGAAAGCAAATGACGATCGCAGAGCATGTTTTATAGTACCGTAAAGAATGTCCAGTTTGAAATGTTAGCAAGCAAAAACAAATGGTAGGGAGGTGATAAAAACAGAAGGAAGTACATAAAGATTAGAAGAAATAATACAATAATATAGATATTGACTTACTAAAATTCTATTTCACTAATGTTAGCTTCAGACGTTTGAATGGAGCCGCCATTTTCAGTCGACTGTCGATGCGAGAAACAAATGACGATCGCAAAGCACGTTTCATAGTACCATAAAGAATTTGCAGTTTGAAATGTTGACAAACAAAGAAACAAATGCTGGGGAAGTAATAAAAACAAACAAATGCTAAGGATGTGGTAGAAATAAACAAATGCTAGGGAAGTAATAAATTGTAGCGTTAAGAAGCCATGATATGTTGAAAGATGTCTTCTCTTACCGTTTTATGGTCAAAAGTAGTATGACGTAGTAAAAGCGTAACAATTTAGATAAATCAAAACCTCTAGTGAGATTAGGCCTACTGTTGATAATTGCAGATTTTTTAAGATGAGTTCGACAAAATATTTGAGAATTAAAATGAATCTGTAATGTAATAGAAATTTAAAACAAAGAGTTTTTCCTTGGAATCAAATGGGTCACCTGAAAGATTAAGCAGGACATGGAGAGTTCAAACAACTGAACTCAACAGAATAATTTGTTATAAAAACATTTCATCAAGTCTCAAAGACTAAAATGGTTTGGGCATATTAATAGAATGACAGAGGGGAAACTACTTCAGAAAATTCATTCACGAATAGACTCCAATATGAACAAGAAAACTTTGAAAACTGAAATGTAGATGGAGTGACAACATAATAATTAATAAAGAATTTGGTGTCACACCTGTGGAGTAACGGTTAGCGCGTCTGGCAGCAAAACCAGGTGGCCCAGGTTCGATTCTCGGTCGGGGCAAGTTAACTGGTTGAAGTTTTTTTCCAGGGTTTTCCCTCAACCGAATATGAGCAAATACTGAGTAACTATCGGTGGTGGACCCCGGACTCATTTCACCGGCATTATCACTTTCATCTCATTCAGACGCTAAATAACCTAAGATGTTAATAAAGCGTCATAAAATAACGTACTAAAACAAAAGAATTTGGTAGTGACTATTCAGAAGAGGTCAATATAGAAATGGATGGAGACTTTTTTAGAAGATTAGAAATTTTGCCTAGAAAAGATTGTAACATTTGAGAAGAATAACTGTGATAGAGCCGTTTCCAAACACTTTTCATTTCTGGTTAGAACACGAAATGGAAATCTTTATCTACTGTACAAGTGTATTTCGAGGAGCATTGTTCTTTATCCACCTGTTCAGAAATAAAATTTGAAAGGAGATTGAGAGAGAGAGGGGGGAGGGGGAAAGTGGAACCATTTAATAAACCACACTCTGAACCCCCAGCATGTAATAGGACTATATAAACCGCCATATTAGAATGTTATGTTCTCTTTTAAATCCCTCGATAATATCTTTATACTTTCTGGACGTATTTAGGAAGATGGAAAAGGAAGGTGACGAGAGATACAGGGGGAGATTGCGTTTCGCCGTATCTTTACTTCATCATGGTTGTAAAAGTGTTGGGGGTATTTTCCTATTCCGGTTTTTTGGCTAGGGGAAAAATAAAAGACATCTTGCGTATTTCCCATGGCGCTAGTTACCAAAGGAAATTCTTATTTCATGTAAATTCGTTTTGGTGTGTGTAGCTGCCAGCGGTATGATACAAATAAGAATACGTTCGTACGCACGTCTTACTGGATTCTTGAAAGAACTGTGTTGTAATATGATCTTCCAGTCAGTATTCACTTCAAATTCACAAATATCTCTAATTATATAGTTAAGAATTAAATACTATTACTGCTACTACAGGGTCTGGATATTGTGCGTGTACAGTCCTTTTGAGCCAGTTGTTCTAAGCATTAGTATGAGATTTGATTGCCTTTATTAAAAAAAATTGTGGAAGTTTGTTATGCTTACTTACTTGCAAATGTCTTTAAAGGAACCTGGAGTTTCATTACCTCCCTCACATAAGCCCGCCATCGGTCCCTATCCTGAGCAAGATTAATCCAGTCTCTACCATCATATCCCACCTCCCTCAAATCCATTTTAATATTATCCTCTCGTCTACGTCCCGGCTTCCACAAAGGTCTTTCTGCCTCAGGTCTTCCAACTAACACTCTATATGAATTTCTGGATTCATTCATACGTGTTACATGCCCTGCCCATCTCAAACGTCTGGATTTAATGTTCCTAATTACAGTATGTCAGGTGAAGAATACAATGCGTGCAGTTCTGCGTTGTGTAATTTTCTCCATTCTCCTGTAAATTCATCCCTTTTACAATTAGCCCTAAATATTTTCCTAAGAACCTTATTCTCAAACACCCTTAACCTATGTTCCTCTCTCAAATGAGAGTCCAAGTTTCAGAACCATAAAGAGCAACCGGTAATATAACTGTTTTATAAATTCTAACTTTCAGATTTTTTGACAGCAGACTGGATGATAAAAGCTTCTCAACCGAATAATAACAGGCATTTCCCATATTTATTCTGTGTTTAATTTCCTCCCGAGTATCATTTATATTTGTTACTGTTGCTCCAAGATATTTGAACTTTTTCACCTCTTCAAAGGATAAATTTCCAATTTTTATTTTTCCATTTCGTACTATTTTCTGGTCACGAGATATAATCATAAATTTTGTCTTTCGGGATTTACTTCCAAACTATCTCTTTGTTTGCTTCAAGTAAATTTCTTGTGTTTTCCTAATAGTTTGTGAATTTTCTCCTAACATATTCATGTCACCCTCATAAACAAGGAGCTGATGTAACCCGTTCAATTCCAAACAGTCTCTGTTATAGATAACAAAACTATAGAGCAAGTTTCTGATTTTAATTATTTAGGATGCATAATTTTATATATAGAGCGAGTCAGCCAGGAGTAGACAGGCGTCAGTGGAAAGTCGTATGCGTAGTAACTGCTGCGCCATCGCATCTTGCTCGCGCACGTTTCGTGTTTAGTTAAGTAAACACGTTCACAAAATGAAGGTGCAGCTGTATACCGTATATTTAGAGTGCAGTAGGCTAGTGTGTCTATTATGAAATATAGCCTTGAAAAATGAGTGTTTATTTACAATTTTGTGATATACGAAACTTGGAATACAGTTGTAACAAATTTCCGTCAGTCATTCCCAGATTCGCCTAAAGCAATGATTTACAATTTGATGAAGAAATTTCGTACAACTGGATCAATATTAGATAAGAAACGAACATGTGTGAAGTGTGTTCTCACTGAGGAGATGTTAGATGAAATTGGCCACTGAGAGAAGTCCTACGACATCATTCCGCCGTGTAGCTCAGCAGGTAGGGGTGTTAAAATCTTCAGTGGTAAGAGGTACGAAACAATTAAAATTAATACCTTACAAAATTCGTGTAGTTCAGAGGTTAACGGAACCTGATTATCAGAGCAGACTTAGGTTTTAGATGTGGTTCTAACAGTCGGTATATGATGGATTACTTGACTCCATCTTAATTTTTTTATAGTGACGAAGCATGGTTCCACCTCAGTGGTTACGAGAACAATCAAAACAATCGTTACTGGGACAGTTAAAATCCACACCGTTTTCACGAACAACCACTACATGACATAAAAATAGGGGCATAGTGTGTAATGAGCGGATGAAGACTGATTGGCCCCATTTTCTTTGAGGAAATAGTCAAAGGACAAAGATATACACAGTTCATACTCCATCCATTTTAATGAGCTATGTGAGGACGAAAAGTTGTACAGTTATTTCATACAGGATACCTAATGTCACAGCTCACACTGCTCATGTGTCAATGATCGCCATTCTGGAAGTGTTTGATTATAGTGTGGTAAGTCGTGGATTATGGCCATCTCGATCGGCAGATTTAATTCCTTGCGATTTTTATTTATGGGGTACACTGAAAAGTAAAGTTTACGCTAATAACCCACATTCACTTGACCAACTCAAACAAAATATTTGGCACGAGATTCGAGCCATTTCGGAGAACAAAATGTGGCGAATTGCTGAGCATGTTTTCAGGAGATTTGCAGCCTGCCATGTATCACAAGGACATAATTTGGAACCTGAATTGTGAATTTGGAAAGTACATTATTACGGAATACTAACCGCAAAAGCGCGGAACGAATCCTCCGCATATGGTAGCGTCGTTACGTATGAATCAGCCGCTGTGAGTGCGGTTAGGAGTCTAGCCCTGGCTGGTTCACCCAGTATACATAAAATCCAATAATCCAGAAAGTAAAATAAATAAATTTAGACAGTTAATCGGAATTATAAGAGAAACATTACTCAATAAATTGCATGATCATAGAGGCTTAAAATTTGATAAAATACTGGCGGTTCCAGTGCTTTTATATGGCTCTGAAACTTGAGACCTAACTAAAGTCAAGATTGAGGAATTACGGTCTTTGGTTGGCTACTGTTTATTAGACCACAATAAAGTGAACTGAATATCATAAGTATAATACCTACAAGAAATATAACATCACACATCCAAGTGGCATGAATATTTACATAAGATAGAAAAATAGCGTACCGGTGTCTTACTTTCAGCTTATATTAAATGCAGGCCTTTACTACATCAACAGGAAGGCGCAATGTAGACAGAACAAAACGCGCTTGAGAGAGCAAGGACCTAAACTGTGAGATCTGTGATGGTGATGGTGATGATAATTTTTTCATATTCTTCGACTAATCTCTGTAGTGGTAGCAGTAATTTTTTTTCTTTTATCTGGCAAAGTTAAACCCTTGAGTTCTTCTTTTCCACTCAGTCAGGTCTACATGCCTAATGAATTATTACAAATACTTAAGTTTGTGTGGTTAGATTACAAAGATTTTATTGCAAGCAAAAATTACATACAATAATAAATATTTTTACAATACTATTGTATTACTCGCCTATATGAATATTCTTAAAAATTCGAAATTGATTACCAATCTAGTAAAATAGACTACATATTACAATTTATTGTATAAATACAATGTAACTGGGTCACACCCGAAAAAGCAAGATGCTTGAGGTCGGGTGTGACCAAGAATGAATACTGGTTAGAAGGGGGGGGGAATAATAATAATAATAATAATAATAATAATAATAATAACTGTGATTAAACTGTTGAATGTAATTACACATAAAGTTTAAAAAGAATAAGAATAAAAACAAACAAACAAACCAACGGAACCATAGCTTACAGTATACATAAACATATTAAGTTAAGAATACAACATTGTTAAAATGACAGAAAAAATAAAATGAAGAATAAGAATTTACATGATTATAATTTTAAAAACAGTTCAAGTACTTGTTTTTTGAATAATGTATTGTTTAATAATTTTAGTTTAGGATTCCTCTTTATAAAATCAT
This sequence comes from Periplaneta americana, assembly GCF_040183065.1. Lineage (NCBI taxonomy): Eukaryota > Metazoa > Arthropoda > Insecta > Blattodea > Blattidae > Periplaneta > Periplaneta americana. The sequence continues at coordinate 157,561,099 of NC_091118.1, read as the reverse complement.
TATATAATCTTGGACCGTAATTAGAACTGTGCCTTAGACCTCCTTCAGTCTTACATTTTGGTTCAATGAAGGGGAGCGAAATATTGTATCTTCTTGTGTTGTGGCCATGATCGGATGATATGAATTTAGCTTGATATTTATGGTAGTGATTCAAAATAGTATACATATAAATTTGCTTGATATTTAAAACATTAAATTCTTTATGCTCGACCATGCCGAAATGTAGTAATTATACACCTGGTAGCAGACCTTTAATGCATGTCATTAAAGTACACCTACTCATTAAAGGTCAGGTATTTCAGCCAATGACGACTCAGGTTACAACTGTTCAGCCAATGACAGGTCAGCTTTCTACCGTTATAAAACCGCAAGTATCGATTATTCTCGGATATGCAATCGAAAGAGAATTAGCGAAAAGTCACGGAGGCTGGAAATCCAATACTGTGGCAGAAGGTTATGTTCTGTTACTATAATAATTAGCGTTAATTGTAAATAATATTCAAATAAATTCAATTTGTCATCTCGTTTTTCAATGTCTAATTTAATGCCAATGTTATCTCTGTAGGTTCTTATGGCCTAGCAAGGTCAATGTGAACATCTGTTCCTCGGAAAAAAATCGATACTTTCGCGTCTGCCAACATCTCACAACATACGGGACATTGGTCAAGGTCAGATACAAAGAAAATTAATAATATCAAGTTAGAAATATGGTCGAGCAAAAAAAGTCGTATGAAACTCGCCTATAATGGTAATTAAGAAGCTCGTATGAAAATTATGAAACTCGCTTGCGCTCGTTTTATAAATATCCATACTCGCTTCTTAATTACCTTCATTATAGGCTCGTTGCATAATGTACTATTATAAATGAGATGAATTGGATGATCAAGTGATAATATAATAATGTTTTAAATGCCATTGTAGCCTATATAACGTGAAAAATTGAGGTTCAAATTAGAGGAACATTATGTTGTAATTGAATTTTTATCAGCATTTCATGTTTTACTTTAGAACTGTTTTTTTTTCCTAATTCAAGTAGGCTTCCATATGGCGTCTATTGTTCTCCACTGAACGCTATAAATTCTTTATGCCTACTACACTTGTAGTCTCGAAGTTGAATAATTCATATTTCGGATCGTTGTTTCTGTAAACTTAATTGAGGTCCTCGTATATTAACTGCGTGTAAGGCGGAATGAGGACAGTTATGTTAAAAAGAACAGGAGTAGGGTTGTATTTTACGAAGAATTACTGTGACTAGTTGTGCATAAGCCAACGCAAGAACATACATTTATAACGAATTATGGCGTGTATGCACTGAAGGCAGACCCTGCAATAAATTCGACATGTCATAGTCTAGGCAGTTTAAATACATAAATGGCTATAATTATTAGAAAGCGTATTTGACATTACAGGTGGCATAGCATTCTTTATAAATTGTTAGACACTAGAAACAATACTTTATTCTGTAAAGAAGTTATAAATTTTGAGTTTACAATCAATAACTTTATATCCATATACAAAATTAAACCAAATTCTTCGAGTAAAAATATACATAAAATGCAGGCGACGCGACGCGACGTTTAGATTGCAACTCTTACCGTTGCAGACGAAGAAAGTCGTCGTCGTCGTCGTCGTCGTCAACAAGGTTTGAGACCCTCTAGCACATGTTGTCGGTCTCTCATCCTAGCATCCGTCCAAAAATTATGTTTTTTGTGATTGACGGGTAATGCGTTTTTACACGGATAGTAGTAGTCAATCGCATAATCCCCGCTCTTGGAGATATATGATTTGACTATGGGTTTCCTTCCCTTAGACATAATACTTTCAATTCAGTTAGGAACTCTACCTACCTACTCTGGGCCCTTCGTCGAAGTGTTAGTCTTCGAGTCAGAGAGACCTGGTGATCGTGCGGGCCGGGGCGCCACTCCCTGAAATAGACTGTCTGTAAATGAGTCCTTATTCGCTGCCAGAAGTAGCCTACTAAGGAATTTAGAAAAGTAAATTCACCACATTTCGTATTCAGGTGAAAAATCGAACACAGAGATTTTGACCTCATCTTATGAATATATTCTTTCCCAAATTATAATTTGTTTTAAAAATCAATATATATATATCGTATTAATCAGAATTTTATTTATAATTTTAAAACATAATTAACTATATTTCTCCATATTCATAGTTTCTATTGAACTGTTGATTTGTTTATACATGTGAACTGGATTAATCTGCTTACTATAATAAATATTCTATGTTTGTTGTATTTATTATTGACTTATTCCGCGTTTCAAGGCTACAGTATTGATTTAAGATCTATGGAATACAATAATTGAAAATAGTAGGCTATCTCATTCGTGTTTATTTCAAATCGCTCCTCCGTTAGTCTTAGCTGTTACAAATATGGAGTTCGCTCTTCATTTAGGTATATTGTAATTTTCAACGCATTGTTTAATTTATTTTAAAGCTTTGAAAGATCAAGAGAAATGTATTAAGTTGTCTTGAGTGAAATATTTAAGAGAGGAGAAGAGAGATATTTAAATACGGAGTAGAATATATTTAATTTCTGTCGTCAGAAGTAAAATTTTTAACAGATAAAAGAGAATTTATTAAATAAAGATTTTGAATACCGTTGTCAGGAGTGAATTACATGAGAAGGAAGGCCGAGAGAAAACAAAATTCTCCATTGTTAATAGTGAAAGGCTATGAATGGGAGAGAAAAATATTGTGCTTATTATCTGAAGTGAAATGTCTACAACAGGAGGAGGGAGATGGGAATAAATAGAAAGAGAACATTGAATTTTTATTTCAAGGAATAAAATTCCTATGAGATAGAGGAGTAGAAAAAAGAAAATTATATTTAATTTTCATTGTCAGAAGTAAAATTCTTCTCAGCCACAGAGTCAGAAAAGGAAATAGGCCTAATAAATTTAATTTGTCAGAAGTAAAATGCCTAAGAGAGGAAGAAAGGGACGAAAGTAAAAAGAAAAATGTTGAATGCTCATTGTTATGAGTAAAATGCCTCAGAGCAAAGCAGAGAGTTAGGAAGGAGTGAAAAAAAAAAAATAAAAAATAAAAAATAAACTTTTGAGTCTCTAGTAGTTAGTTAATTTGTAACAACTTGTGGCTTCACAACAAATTTACCGCTAGGTTTCACCAAACCGTAAAGAAAAGTTTTACTGAAGTAAATTTATAAAATTTATAAGCCTTACGTCCTTACTTTCAGTTCAAATTTCAATAAATTTGAAAATCTATACTCGAAAAAATATTGAAGTTACGATATCTACCATTGATAAAAAAAGAAATGAAGTTCGAAAATTTATAGGCTTTGTTATGGTAGAAATAATGTGAAGGTTTCATCTCCATATAATATCTGCATTACTGTATCGGTGAATAAATCCTTGCAAGCATGTGAAATCCAGTAGCAGGCAACAAAAAGGCGTAGCAAGCATTCAGTGGGTTTTAGTGTGTCGTAAAGCTATTAAAACGTCTTCTGTTTGTGTGCAGCAGGAAGTTGTAAACTGGATGGCTTTGAGTTACATCAAGCCACTTAAAACTTCGGGTAACTATAGACTTACTTTCATTGCCCCTACTGTAAAACACTTCACATTATTTTCTAGCGAATATTTTTGTTGTTTTTTGAACGTTTCAGCCTAGTCATCGAAGAATAAAGTGAGCATAGTATATATATTTTTAAACTAGACATTAATTTTCGTTTAAATTTTCTCTTACGGCGATTGAAGTCATGTTACAGAGCTGCATATATTTAATATTTAATAATTTATAAGAAAATATGAAATACGAATTGATAAAGAGTATACAACTAGTTTACAGATAACCTATCTCTAGTACAAAACAGATCACAAACGTGTGTGTTCGCTATGTTTCAGTTTCTTAAAATACTTACGTAGGAATTTATGATTTTTAAATAAATTAATCAAACTAAAACTAAAATAATCATAAATTATTGTTTAATATTTGTCTGTTTATTAATTAATTTTGTCTTTCTTCCTTCTTTCCTTTCTTTGGAACTCTTTATTTTTCGCATCTTTTTTCCTCCATTTTCCGTTTTTTTATTTTTCTATTTTCTTCTCGCACAGTTTATTTATTCCTTTTTTTCCTTTCTTTGATTTTCTCTTTCCACATTTTTCCTCTGAGTTCTTTTAATTTCTACTTCCTTTTCTGGTCTGTTACTCTTCACGTCGTTTTCCATCTCTGTCACGTTCTCACAATAATTTGTCTTCCTTCTATTCATAATTTCCAGCTACCTTATTTTCATAATTTCTGTCAGCCTTCTCTTCAACATGTTCTTCCCTCTCTTAATTTCTGCCTTTATTCTCTTCATAATTTGTCTTCATTCTCTTCATAATTTCTGTCTTCATTCTCTTCATAATTTCTGTCTTCATTTTCTTAATAATTTCTATCTTCCTTCTCTTGACAATTTTTTGTCTTCTTTTCATATTTTTTTATCTATCTTTTGTTCATAATTTCTGTCTTCCTTCTCTTTATCAGTCTGTATTCGAATTTATTTTATCCTCTTACATCTTTTGTCCCCATCATTTTCAGTAGCCTAATCGTATTTCTGTATATTTATTAAATCTTTCTTTCCTTTCTTTTTTCTTTCGTTTCTTTAATATCTCGTTCTACTTATTTCCCCTTTTCTACTTTACTTTCCTGTTTCTCCTCTTTGTTTTTCCTCCCTTTATTCTTTCATCCTCTCTCTGTGCGTAGCTTAAGTAGCTGCGATTTATTCATAGTATCTCATTTCTTTCAGTGGGAATAGATAAGGGCATAGTTGAGAAAATTTTCATGGTATGTTCGTAGAGAATGAAATCGACTTAATTAAAAACAAATTATCATGCAATGGTGGGAAAGGAAACCTTTACTTCATTTATTGTTCTCTTTAGCGTTCAAGTGTCCGACAGGATGTTTTCGCATATGTAGGAAATATTTTGTGACTGAAGTATTCCAAGCGATAGTTGGTATCATTTGTTGACATTCCGATATTATTATATGATTATGTCATTTTATAATTAACTTAGTCTATTGTAGAGTTTAAAGCCGCGAAAATAATAACAGAAGTGAAAATAATGCATACAGTTCCATGCATTATGAAACATGTAACAAGCTGCATATCAAGTCCAGAAACACGCCAAACATAATTAAGCAAATATATATTAAAGTTCGTTACTATGCAGTGCAGCTGCGTAAATTAAAATTGGACCTTTGTACAAACACAGAATGAAAGAGTATTAGATTGTGTATTTAGTTTTCCGGACGAGAGATTTTGTAAAAAAAAAAAAAAAAAATCAGATTAAAAGAAGAAACCGACGGTCGTAAAGAGAATGGCGCTGTTTCTTTCTTTTTTGACGTTGAATGAGAGTAGAGATGATAGTGTTTAAAAAAAGACTGCCGCGTTACAATGCCTGGTTCATACATTCCTTGGAACAGTTATCTGTTCAACTAATCAACATTCTCATTTCGTTTATGGCTCTAAAGATGCTTTGCCCTACTTAACATGCAAAAGTTAGATAAAAGTGTTTCGTACCGTCATAGTCCCTATACAAAATGGACTCCTCCTTTTCCGTGTACGCTCGGTATTTTTTTTTTCTATCTGACATTTGTTGACAGTTTAGTTTTTATTTAGATTGTTTCTCGCTCAATAAGGCATTCCTACTTGGGTGTCTCATCCGTCTGAATCTTAATTTCGGAATTTCACTGCTATCTCGGTATAAATCAGCAGAGGGTTTCAAGTAGTCATGGTGGTCATATTTCTGCAAAATCTACAAGCGAAGTTGAATTTTTTTTCTTGTTTTGTATGCAACTTAACGTTGTTTCATTAGTCCCTACTTCAGACGGGTTTCCAGAAAAGGAAACAGGACTCATCACGTGGTCATACCTGTGTGTTGTGTGTGTATTTTGTGATATGTGTGAATAACCTTCATAACCTGTAGGCCTATTTGCGTGAAGCAATTTGAAAAAAAAATCGCACTAATACTGTACTAATTAAATGTCTACCTCTCAGTATTATAAGTCTTGCTTCGAAGTCACCGGCGTATTCTGGAAGTAACAAGTACGACTCGTAATCCGAGCTTGTTGCACGGGTGTGGAGTTCGAATACCTCTTTGGTTGATTACTTGGGCCATATTCCTAATGGAATAATATTTTACAAGTAAATTCCCTTGTTATAAGGATTTTATTCAACAAAAGCATGGTCTGCAAATGTACTTAATAATAAATAATAATCCGTTGCGCTACAGCCCACGAAGAGCTAAGACCGACCAGCCAGCTGCTGGCCTCACGGCCACATGCCGAAGCAGAGGTGGACGATCACCCAACAGAATGCAGGTATCGTGTATCGTGTGGTTAGCACGATGAGCCCCTCAGCCGTTATAGCTGGTTTGCGTAACCGGATTTCGCTACCTGTCGTAGCTTCCCAAGAGCATCATGATGCTGGGTGGGCACCGGTTCCATACACTGGCCGAAATTTCATGAGCAAATTTCTTCTTCAATGAGGACTCGGACCGTAACGCGAGTTCCAGGCAGAATGCCTTAGACCACGACGCCACGGCGCGGAACTGCAAATATATTTAACTACTCAGAAATTACGACTGGTCTGTTTCACAAAAGTTTCAGCATTAATTCATATATGAACAACTATTTTACCAATGAAAGGAAACTAATACTGCTAATAAAAGAGTATCTTTAAACAATTTTATTACTGTTACATCAACATTACATGTTATTTATGAAATATATAGATAGTAGTAGCAAGGGAAGATTTGAATAAAAAAGGACATCTTATGGAAAAATAATTAAGAAGAGACTAATGAAGTGTTTGTGTGGAGTGTGGCACTGTATGGGACAGCAACCTGGACATTACGACGAAGTGAAGACAAATGAGTAGAAGCATTTGAAATGTGGCTATGGAGAAGAATGGAATGTGTGAAATGGGCAAACATAATAAGAAATGAAGCTGTGCTAGGAAGAGTGAGTGAAAAAAGAATAATGCTGAAACTGATCAGGAAGAGAAAAAATGAATTGGCTGAGCCACTGGGTAAGAAGAAATTGCCTGCTGAAGGATGTAATGGAAGGGATGGTGAACGGGAAAAACGTTCGGGGCAGAATAAGATATCAGAGGTAGATAACATTAAGATATATTGTCTTGGTAGCGCTGGTCTTCTGTGCTCGAGGTTGCGGATTCGATCCCGGCCCAGGTCGATGGCATTTAAGTGTGCTTAAATGCGACAGACTCATGTCAGTAGATTTACTGGCATGTAAAAGAACTCCTGCGGGACAAAATTCCGGCACACTGGCGACGCTGATATAACCTCGGCAGTTGCTAGCGTCATTAAATAAACCATGATTTAAAAAAAATTAAGATACATGGATCGTATGCGGAGACTAATTGTAAGAGGAAGGCAGAAAATAGAAAAGATTGGAGAATGCTGGATTTACAATGAAAGACCTGCCGTTGGGTATAAAACAGCTGTGAATTAATGAATTAGAGTGAAAGCTATGGAGATGATAATGAAAATCAGAGAGTTTAAAAAGAAATCGTCAATCTAAATAATGCATTCATGCAGAACGTTCAACAAGGAAACATGTCGTAGAAGCTACAGAACCATTTTATGTTTTAAGTCTTTGCTTAGGAAGTAAGGGTTAGTCCACACCTGTGGAGTAACGGTCAGCGCGTCTGGCTGCGAAACCAGATGGCCCGGGTTCGAATCCCGGTCGGGACAAGTTACCTGGTTGATGATTTTTCCGGGGTTTTCCCTCAACCCAATACGAGCAAATGCTGGGTAACTTTCGGTGCTGGACCCCGGACTCATTTCACCGAAATTATCACCTTCATATCATTCAGACGCTAAATAACCTAGATGTTGATACAGCGTCGTAAAATAACCCAATAAAATAAATAGTAAGGGTTATGTTACTTATACATAAGTTTCTTGAAACAAAAAATCCGTACATCCTCAGTGCTTGGGTCCAGACGAAGGAGCGCTAACCACTATATCAGCGGTGCATATTCAAGCCCGTGCGGGCTGAAGCATGCGGCGGACAGATTGCTATGCGCGCGGGTTACCTTCTTCCCTTACTAGAAAGTACCGAAAGAGGAGTAGCGGTGCAAAGGTTGTTCATGCATGGGTTAAGTAGAGCAGGGATGTATAAAACAAGGAGGAGACAAGCTATACTGTCCTTAACATATGTAAAACATTGCATTTTATTTAAATCAAAGTATTCAGAGACGCTAAATGGAAATGATTCAGCACAAATTAGAGCTCTTCTGTCGTCCCCATTCCGCAAATCCAGGAAATTTGTCTCCAGATTTGTAGCTAAAATTAATTGATCTTTCACACAGTGCATTGTTGAAATGTAGGGTCTACGTATAACGACAAGAACGTCTTTAGTTTTTTACAATTCCTTAGACTGTGAACCGTGTTCGAGGATTCGTAAATTTGCAGCGAAAATTAAGATTAAGGGCCAAGCTATTCGATCATGATAAGCGTCCTATGCTTAGATTTGCTTCCTTGAATAACATTTTGCGAGACGTAATAAGGCTTGTGTGAGTCAGAAATCGAAGAAGAGATACTGGCGAAATTTTATTTTAAATGGTTTATTTTCGCATAACAGTAGGTATGACAATGATGTAATACTCCAGCATTTTCAAAAGTTGTATATGCGAACGCAGTAACTTTTAAGTTATTCATTCCGTATTGTAATGTGGAATAATATATTGTAGACCTATTGCATTTATTAAAAATATGTAAACAAAAGTATAAAGCGTTATTGCTAGTGCTGTTGATCGATCAAAATATTTAATCGATTAACTATTTTAAGTTAATCGATTAATCGAGTTGTGATAGAGTTGAAGAAATGTTATAATATACTGTAATACACAATTATTGTAAAGTTTAACTTATGTTCGGTGATAAACATAAGTACAGTATTAAATGTTGTATATCTATATATATTGTATCGTTATACTGTATTACAATATAATTATTTTATTTACTTACTAACATATTAATTAAGAGGCTTACAATTTTTTGTGTCAATTTCTCCGTGAATTTTTGAGACAAACATAAATAACAAAAAGTATGAAGACTCACCTAGTTAATACTGGTTCATCCATGATTTTAAACATGTGAGTGGATTCACATGCTCCGAATTAAGTACCGTTCTACGTTTAGTAACAATGTTTCCTGCATCACTAAACATGAAAAAACGTTTTTTTTTTTCTGTCAAGCACTTCTCCACGATCGTTCAATTTAAATCCAAACGTTTCACCGAATTTACCTCTCAAATTCTCATATGACATAATGGAATTTACACTTTTCACAAACCACAGAAAACTGATTTTTTTTTTCTTTATCAAACTAAACACACAACCTTCATATACAAACTCAGTACAGAAACTGCAACTGTAAAACTACAGCAGTCAAAACAGAAGACTGGTCCCTATTGTAATCGAATTATCAGATTTAAAAAGAGAAGAAGGTAGTTACGCTCTCACTTGCACACAGTGTAGACATGACTATTTTATAAGGGATTGAGGGGGACGAATCCCAGAAAAGTATGTATTTCATATGCTAGGAAGATGAGTTGAAAAGAGGGCGGAAGTTTTCTTGGAAAACCATAAAACTTGATAAGGGTTTCGCATTGTGTTTCAACTTTATTAGAGGTAGACTAGGTCACTTTCCTCATATCTCCATCTCTTTCTGAAGTGTTTGTGCAAAGATTTTCCGTACGCTACCTGGTTTACAGTTAGAAAATAACAGTACTATTGTGCTTTTAAGTAAGAAATTTCCGAGAGAGAAATATTATAGGAATTTTTAGTATGAGTTTGAACAAAATAATAATTAATGTCAACTACAACCGATTAATTTTAATCGACTCGATTATTCGATGAAATATTTTTGATCGATTATTTTACAACAGAAATTTATCGATTAATCGATTAAATCCCACAACACTAGTTATTGCATCTCGACTACATAACGTTAATTTTGTTCATCCTTGTCATTTGGTCCCTCCCATTGTACAGTATATAGACCGCAGCTAGGTAGCACGCGAAAGAATCGAAGGTTGTTCACGCGCAGTTTCTTATACATCATTGCGCTATACAATTATTAACGGCCAAAATCTAATACTCGTATCTTTACGCGGCTTTTGATCCTCGCATAGGATGTGTCCCTCAACTCCTCTCAAGTATTTCATCTGTAATTCCGTTTAATCATTTTTCCTCAAGGTCCATATTTCGCTTTTATGTAGCCAGACTGGTAAAGTAATTATCATAATTCATACAGTTTTAATTTATGTGTTCCAGGTTGGAGTTTGTATATGAGCTTTTTGCCCTTACTATGTAAAGAACGATTGCAAAAAATCCCCAACGAAAACATACAACGTAAAATGTCAAAATATCTTCTTCATAATTAACGTAAACAGATGTACTGCAAATGTGTAAAGTTTTTACTTGTCTTTCAACGAAGAGATGGGACAGAAACGAGAATCCTGGAACGGGAGCTCTGGGAGTATCATTAACAATTATGGCGGCGTCAATGAACACGTGTCATAGATGTGTGTCTGTAAAAAGAGTTAACGAGAACCGGCGAACGCGACGACAAAATGAATATAAATGAGTGTCACGGGGTCAGATAGTGCAATAAAAGAATAAAAGAGAGCATGTTCTTATGAACAGAGTGACGATTTGTACACCAAAAAAACACGAAATTCGAAATGTACGCAATAATAATAATAGGTTGGTGCAAAATTCCGTAGCGATTTTTCATAAGCTTATTAAACACGTCAGTACACATCAGAGAGAAGTTAATCATCAACAATATATTCTCCTTCACTATTTACAATAGTCTGCCAACGCTGGAGAAGTTTTTAGATTCCACGCCGGTAGAAACCGCATAGAAATCGTCAATCCATGTTCGGAGCGCCTTTTCATCCGGAAAGGAAGTTCTTTGCAGGTTTTTCGATAAGGAGCGAAAAAGATGAAAATCTGAGGGCGTAAAATCAGGTGAAAAAGGTGAGTACGGAATGACTTCCCAACCTAAATTCTGGATAGTGTTTTGTGTCAGGTTAGCAGAGTGCGGACGGACGTTGTCATGGAGAGCATCACTTCACGCAGTCGTCTTGTTGGTCGTTTTTCTTGGATTGCGTGTGCAAGACGTTACAGTTGGTAGTAATAAATGTCGGCAGTGATTGTTACACCTCGGGGAAGCAATTCGTAGTAGGCCTACAGCACATTCTCACAGTTCCATCAGATGCATGACATTAGCTTTTGTGGATGCGCACTGGCCTTTGTACGGGGTGTTACGGGGTGTCGCACGATGTTGGAATGGTCATAGTTCATCGCATTTGCCAGTTCTTGAGTACACTGACGTGGACTGTTTTGGATTAATGTGTTTATACGGTCTTCATCGAACCTCGAGGGTCTTCCTGAAAGTGGAGTGTCACTAATGTCAAAACGACCCTCCTTAAAACGAGAAAACCATTTTCTTGCCGTGCTCTCTCCGATAGCATTGTACCCATATGTGGCGCAAATGTTTCTGGCCGCCTCCGCTGCTTTCGTCCCTCTATTGAACTCAAAAAGAAGAATATGTCGGAATTGTTCCACTTTCTCCACTTGACACTCCATTTTCTGCAAAAATGAAAACTTCAATATGTAAACTCAAGCACAACAATTAACTTCAAACAAAAAATGACAATATATGAATAAACCCATAGCAACCGGAGTACCAACACGCGAAACAAAAACGCTACGAACTTATGCACCAACTCAATAAATAAACTTACAATATACAGTATAAGATAAATCGTTAAACATAGTAGAAATTTTACAATATATTTTTTTCCATTTTCTCTATATGATGACGTGCTGTTATCCAAAGCTTAGGATCATCTCTGCACGTAAGTGCGTTTTCGACATTTTCAACAGCTTTTGTTGACGCTTGTTGTCCTCAATTATATTTATATTTACAACACAATAACAGAGTTTATACAGAAATTAATTAAACGTCATGAACAAAACTTAATACATTAAATCAAGATAGAAATTTTCTCTGGATACTCCGGTTTCCCCATGACATCCCATAGTTTCTCTATCATTCATTAGGAGTGTAAAGTAGATCCTAAATCTGTGATGCACTTTGGGCAGTCTCTGGCAAACTAGGTGATCTACACTTAACGCCACTAGCGATATCTATGATCCACGCTCGTACAGTCAGGGCGAATAAAGACAAGTTATTCCACAAAAACCTAAACCAAGAATCAGTCATAAAAACAATAGAGAGAAATGTACTAAGATATTTTGACTATGAAAATAGGATGAATTGTAAACTAAAACAAATGTGGGAAGTTAGACAGAAGGAAATAGAAGAAGCAGCTCTAGAATAGAATAGGGTGGGTATTAAAAATTAGTAAAAAAAGAAGGGGGGGATACCCTGCAGGAAAGAATGAGACTAAAAGTGGGTAAAATATATTAGATGAAATATGATTAGCTGAGGGAACTCGACGCCTGAAAGGGCGTAAGGGAAAGCTAAAGAATAGTAAGAGTAATAATGGGCTGTCATACATTTATTTTACCACAATATCAAAATAAGGCTTTAATCCATATGGGTTCTCTGCACTCGAAAAACTCGAACTAGTGCTTAAAATTAATTTTCCAAAATTTGTCAGTTTTTACTGATGATTTTCGATTTACGATTTAGTTGTATAATATATTGAAATTACGATTATTTTCTGTTGTCGATAATATTAGGTTTTTAATAAGTCTGAGGACGAAATAGCCATGAATTTCTTTTTTAATTTGCTATATATTACAAATTATCAAATTACCTCCTCTTTTTTAAAATATTAATGTCACATAAAAGCAAAATATTGCTTATATCTTGTGTTGTATAATTTCGGGGTAGAGATAGGAAATTTTGTGAGTTGGATTGTGAGCGAGGTTTTAGTTTAGAAAGACAGAGAGAGAGTTTTGATGCCATTAGCAGCAGTAACGACAACCCTCTCTGTACCATGATACGTAGCAAGCTTTGGGGGGCCAGGAAGCTGATATCGCGTGATAAACACCACATAACTTTTCCCCCCAACCGTGTTGGAATTAAACTACAACATGAACATTGCACTACTATCAGTTCCCAAACCCCCCAACCCACCGCCGCAAGCCCTCAATGTTAAAGTCTTAATCCCTTCCAACTGGAGTGCAGCCGAAATTCCCCTGTTTATATATTGGTCACATTCGGTGTAAAGCTTTAATCCTATTGAATGAGAGTGCAGGGGACTGTAATCATGCTTAACGTGGCTGCAAATGAACAGGTTAACAGTCCCGCGTTATTATAATTAGGGACGACCGCATCTCTGATTATGTTGCATCAGGAAACGTCCTCGTTATGTTGTTATGTAAGAATTTCGCTGCCTTGAAATATACCCACATAATGCTGCATTTACTGCTTACAGTCGTCAATCGTATTTTACTGACATTTCTGTCGTGTTTATATTTCTGAACAAGCGGGATTGTTCTAATTTAGAAATAAACTTTATGAGTATAGAAAAAAATGTTAGTAATTTCAAAGTGTGGTGTAATAGACTGCAGTAAGATTCAAGTATATCATGTCACATGATTCATGTGATACGACGTTATGTAACATAATGTAGGTATGTGTGAATGTAAGATGTAATAAATATATAGAAGTAGCCTAAATATCGAAAAGACAAAGTATATGATTATGTCTCGTAACCAGAACATTGTACGAAATGGAAATGAAGAGTCCACTGCAAGAATGATGGATGTCATTTTCTTGTCGAAAAAGAACCAAGACTGTCAATGCATAGTTTAAGACATATAGAATGTACATACAGAGTTATATGGCATTAACACTGTTAGTCATTGTCCAGTAATGATCGGAAAATCACAGTTAAGCTTTGAGCGCTAAGCAATTCAAAAGCTTCTCCTGCAAAATGTATTCCAAATAACATCCATCATTCTTGCAGTGGACTCTTCAAATATAAAAATCGGAAATTTATCCTTTGAAGAGGTGGAAAAGTTCAAATATCTTGAAGCAGCAGTAACAAATATAAATGATACTTGAGAGGAAATTAAACACAGATTAAATATGCGAAGCTTTTGTCATCCAGTTTGCTCTCAAAAATTCTGAAAGTTAGAATTTATAAAACAGTTATATTACCGGTTGTTCTGTATGGTTGTGAAACTTGGGCCCTCAGAGGAACAGAGATTAAGGATATTTGAAAATAAGGTGCTTAGAAAATATTTGGGGCTAAGAGGGATGAAGTTATAGAAAAATAGAGAAAGTTACACAACGCAGAACTGCACACATTGTATTATTCAACTAACATAATGAGGAACATTAAATCCAGACGTTTAAGATGGGCAAAGCATGTAGCACGTATGTGCGAATCCAAAAATGTATATTATAGAGTGTTAGTTGGGAGGCCGGAGGGAAAGAGACCTTTGGGGAGACCGAGACGTTGATGGTAGGGTGATATTAAAATGGATTTAAGGAAGGTAGGATGTGATGGTAGAGACTGGATTAATCTTGGTCAGCATAGGGACCTATGGCGGGCTTATGTGAGGGCGGAAATGAACGTCCGGGTTCCATAAAAGCCATAAATAAGTAGCTATGTGTATGTGTAGCCATGTATGTACCGTAAAAAAGGGGCTATTCCGAGAGATTTTTATTTATCTTTTTGTTATTGTATCGTTTTATTCTAAGTATTTTCTTTTCAGTAATTTGAAGTAAGTTGGTGCTAAGATGGTATTCATCAAAATATTTCGTTTTTTATCCTTCATAGTATTTGAAAAAAAGGAAATATAAGGCACCTTTTCGAAAGCTTCCATGTCACTTTTTATTTATTTATTTATTTATTTATTTAGCCTATTTATTTATTTATTTATTTAGCCTATTTATTTATTTATTTACTTATTTATTTATTTATTTATTTATTTATTTATACTTTTTTTTTCGAAAAACTGGTGCACTTCATTCTCTGCAAATTATTAAGCAAATTATTTTACACCTGGCTATCGTCTTCAATATTTGAACTATTAATTTCTCCCGAATATCTCTAAATCTTGTTCTGTCCATTCTGCATAAACTTAAAATTATTCGTAAAAGTCCCCATTGGATTGTTTGTAATTTGACTTTATATTTGGAATTCAAGATCCAGTTTTCACTGTTGATTTCAGAGGGGTTTTTGCTGTCATATTATATAATCTGTTTTTATGGACATATTTTCCAAAATTCCGTTGTATAATAATTCAGTAAAATAGTATACAGAGTGTCTCAGGAGGACTGTAAAATACTTCAAGATGATGTAGTGTGGGTTAACTTAGGCATATATCGATTTAATCTGATATACCTATGTCCAAGGTCGAACGGTTGGGGAGAAATTAGGGAGAGAAATACTGGAACGTGTTGTGGTTCCGTGTACTATGTTTGACGTATTACCCCAGATCTTTTGCACACGGCAGCATCTGAGCACTGCAACGCCAGTGCAAAACACAAAGTGGATACAGGTTCTACCAGAAGTTTAAGGGCACCCCTTCGAAAGAGATGTTTCGCTCTTGTCCTTATAATTATGTGAAATCCCCTGATGTTTATGAGGGGTCAAATGCCTGTAAAAATGAAATTTTTTTTACTGCAAACCAAATCTCTCTATCTTTGAAACTGTGGGTTATATTACAATTTTTCTGTTATGAAAACTTAGTAAAAAAGTAAATTTTTTGTAGGAAAAAAATTAATTACTCCTGATTGGATGGATGTAGGCCTATTTAGATCAGTGAATTTCAAATAGAGTTAGATTTTATCTCAAGTCATTCTTTCACATCCCAATAATCTGACACTTCACGTCCACTTCTGAATTTCGACCTATTTTCACTTTTTTTCAAGGAAGAAATCTAATCTTTCCACACTTGTAGCAAACTCCACAACTGTTTTACTAAAATGGAGGGAATATTAACAACTCCCAATGTTATTATGTAAGAGCAGTGGCGGTTTCGGGTCAATTTGCTACGAATTTCAAACTCAAGAGAATTTTAGAAAATGACAATTTTTCCTAAAGAAAATAAAGAAAAAATCTGGATTTTAATGCGTGAACGAGGTGTCACAATTTGTTTAAACAAAAATTAATATTTGCACAGGAAGCCTTTCAGGTATCTCTAACTCTATACCAAAATTCATTGATCTAAGTACTTTTATCCTGAAGTAATTAATTTTTCTCCTACAAAAAACGCAATATTTCAATACGTTTTCGTAGCACAAAATTTGTTAAAAGTATGTAATCCGTAGTTTGAAAGATAGAGAGATTGGGTTTGCAGTAAAAGAAAAAAAAAACATTTTTTTTTCACAAGCATTAGGTCCCTATATAAACATCAGGAGGTTTCATATAACTTAAGTATAAGGACAGGAGTGAAAAAATCACTTTTTAAGGAATGTTTCTAAACTTTTAGTAGAACTGTACACGTTCACTTGATATTTAATTCGTCTATTCGCTTAGTGAATATGCAGACATGCTTTTTGTTTTAGGATTTTGTGATGGCAATGCATTGGCTGCTGTTGAGGAATACAGACGACTTTTTCCCGATCGAAGGGTTACAGCTAGCTATGTGTTTTCCCGTGTCTACCGGATGTTATCTGAAACTGGCAAACTACCAAGTGTTTCATTGAGGTCGGAAAGAGAACCGGTACCTGTACTTGATATGAATTTATAATTAATGGCATCCATAAGAAGGGCAAACTTAGTAATTTATCTTGTGTAATTATTTTATTTTCTTACTGAGTTTGTAATTAATTATAAAATAAGCTTATTGCAATAACACAAGACGCAGCATTTTCAGTAATGTATCATATCACAATGTTCTGAAACGTAGAAACACGTTTGTATTGCCTCTCTCCATTTAAAGTTTGCCTATAAATAACTTTACAATCATTAAATATAGGCATATCAAGTTAAATCGACGTAGACTAACCCAAACTACATACTTACTTACTTACTTACTTACTTACTGGTTTTTAAGGAGCCCGGAGGTTCATTGCCGCCCTCACATAATTCCGCCATTGGTCCCTATCCTGAGCAAGATTAATCCATTCTCTATCATCATATCCCACCTCCTTCAAATCCATTTCAATATCTTCCCATCTTGAGGTGGTTTTGCTGTAGATAATGTAACTCTAAATCGATTCTTTACATTCCACTTTCTACTACCATTTATTGTAATAGCAGCTGTAATAGTACATTTATTATTTTTACATCAAACGTCTCGGCCTCCCTAAAGGTCTTTTTCGCTCCGGCCTCCCAACTAACACTCTATATGCATTTCTGGATTCGCCCATATGTGCTACATGCCCTGCCCATCTCAAACGTCTGGATTTAATGTTCCTAATTATGTCAGGTGAAGAATACAATTCGTGCAGTTCTGTGTTGTGTAACTTTCTCCATTCTCCTGTAACTTCATCCCTCTTAGCCCCAAATATTTTCCTAAGCACCTTATTCTCAAACATCCTTAACCTATGTTCCTCTCTCAAAGTGAGAGTCCAAGTTTCACAACCATAAAGAACAACCGGTAATATAACTCTTTTATAAATTCTAACTTTCAGATTTTTTGACAGTAGACTGTATGATAAAAGCTTCTCAACCGAATAATAAGATGCATTTTCCATATTTATTCTGTGTTTAATTTCCTCCCTAGTATCATTTATATTTGTTACTGTTGCTCCAAGATATTTGAACTTCTCCACCTCTTCAAAACTACATTATCTTCAAACTACATTATCCTGAAATATTTTACATTCTTCCTGAGACACTCTGTTCAAGCAGGAATATTCGTAAAATGGCAACTGAAGGAAGTTGTTTCGAAACGTATATAACCTATAATGAGCAAATATGTTACTTCGTGACATAAAAATTTTCTGATATAGCTTATTCACTTTGTAGTGACAAATCCTTTTCAAACTTAATGAAAATGTTAAAATCTTCATTTATTGTGTGCGTGTCTTTTTTTTTTTTAGATTTATGGAGGCCAAAAATTCTCTTCGTATAATATTGTTACATTAATTTTGTTGTAAAATCTTGAATATCTGTAATATTTATGTCATTCCGTAAAGATATTTTCATTATAGTACATATAAAGGCTATTATCTAAAACAAAATTAATTACATCTATACTGCTGCGTCATTGCCATTCTCATAAAAAATGAACGTACAGCGTTAAATGAAAAACATACAACTATTGGAAATGTTCCTGTATATAAGTTCTATATATTCAAACTCTCATAGGACCTGTTCCCTTCAAAATCCCCCGACGATGCTGTGTGTGTCTGCTTTCTGTACTCCACCCCCGCATCCAAAACCCCCTCCCTATTCAGCTCTCTAGACCCAACCCTTCCTGTCTCCTCTTATCGCATATTCTCGCTAAATTACACCTCCCATGTGATCATTTGCGAGACATATCTATATGCAATGTATCGATCACATAAACGAGATATCGCTTCCGAATCAAATGACCCATTAGGTTTTACTAGGGTCATTTTCTATACTCATAACACTGCCGGAGTTCCCATTTTCAACCTACCCAGCCCACAATCTACCCTTTCTCGCCACGGTTTCTGACTAGTTTACTCGTACTTCAAGCGCCATCTACCCTATTCTTCTGCTGTTTTTTCTCTCTATCGTCATGGTTTTCTAAATAAAGTAGTAAATCATACATGAGTATGCGAACGAACTGTTTACTTTCCCCCCCATAGCCGTGAAATGTTGTCTATCAAATAAGTTTCAAAAAAGAAATCCAGTGTTCAGTGAATCTTCTCCCGAGGCCACATTCAAGTTCTGGCATTGTCATTGACTTTAGAGTAGTTGGAAACATTTTCCTTCTTGATGCTTTTAGACTGCCAAACTTATTTATAGTCCGTCGTACGGAATACAGGACCCCAAACTGATTCTTTCCCTCGAAGGTAATAAAAGTGGAATAAGCCTGAATATATACAAACAGTTTCTTAATCTCTTTAGTTTCACATGGATTATAAACAGAAAACACGAACACAGGATACAGTCTGCCGAAGTGAGATGTTTAATATGTGTGTGTCCTTTACTTGAGAAGTAAAGAAATAATGGTAAAATAAAAATCAATAGGTAAATAAAACCCGATTATCCAAAAAAAGACAAAGACCTAGTGTATTTGGAATGGAGAGCTGCAGAACAGCGCTTAGAACCGGTTTATATTCGACCGGTCGGAGAACAACCGGTGAGGTTGAACATCAGACCGAATATCCGACTTTCAAGCAGTTGTTCCTAATGTTTTGCAGAGTAGACAGAACACCATGCGCACTTTACCATACAAGAACTCTAATTACATTTTCTGACTACATAAATGGAGTAACAATTGAAGGAAATTTACTTTTCCTAAATTAAAAAAAAAAAAGTGTTAGCTTGAAATAGGTATGGGAACCTTGGTACTTTTATCTTCATAACTAATATTATATAAATCAACTACTGGACACCGGTAATAACAAAGAAAATAAGTGTAATGCATAGTTGAATTCTGACATGTAAAGAAATGCGAGAATAAAATATATTACAGTTACAAAATAGAAGAGCAAATAAGTACAAACTTACTATTATAACGTTCATACTTTAAACTCAAAATGCATAGGTTATCTCTAAAAGAGTATTGTCAATATAGCCTTTGCCTTTTAATTATTCTAAGTGGATGTATTATTATTTCATTAATAAATCAATTTTAAGGAGATAAAGGGTTATTAACAAAAATAAAAAGACTCTCAAGCTATAATGATTATAGCTTCATGATGCATGCTGTTCCTTCTGACGATACCTAACTGCAATACCTAGATTGCTTAATGAATGAATGAATGAATGAATGAATGAATGAATGAATGAATGAATGAATGAATGAATGAATGTGGAGAGAGGATAAATATCAATTGAAAGGTACACGACGTTAATCGCGTCTTTGCAACAATTTTTGAAACACCTGGATGGCTCAATATCGTCTGCCTTTCATGACCCAGAGCCGTCCACCCGAGAAAGACTCAGAAATTCATTAAACCGAACACTGGATCACTCTGCGAGACGGAAGAGCTTTGCATACTATCTATAGCGCCAGGCGTTCTGTAGCAATATTATCATTTCTATTTTTTGTAACCGGTTATGCACGACTCTAATTTCGAAGTATACTTTAAATGTTGTTAGGAGATACTTCAAGTGAATATTTTACAGATCACTGAATATGTAAATGCGATTTTGGATTATATTACATGATTCTTTAGGTTAATTCTGTGGCTCCAACGTGAAATACGATGTCACTTTTTGAAGCTTTACAGGAGCGAGAATTTTAAATTTGGACAACTGTATAAAATCATGTCATGTTTCATAACAACGGGTTAGAGAGAAAAATAATAGAAACATGCAAATCGTAATCATTTTGTCACAATTCAAATAGCCTACCATATTATGATTAAAATTATATTTTCAATTTCAGAGGATAGTTTATTTCAAATATTAATTACTAAATTTATAGAATTTATTACATAAATATGACATAAAGTAACGATATTATATTATTATAAAACGCATACATTGAGATTAGCTTACTTATTTTTAAAGTAGAAAATTTACGACATTGGGCTACACTAGCACCAAGATTTGGCGACTTTAAGTAAAATCAATCTGGTAACCCTGCACATGAGATCGCTTTGGCAGTTATTGAAATTCGTTTGACGTCGATTGTTGTCGTAACCCGAAAGGCATTTGAAAAGATGCGACGAAAATTGATAGTATTTATAAATCTTGCAGTAAAATAGAATTATGGCAAACGAAATTAATGTGCATACTTAATTAAAATAACCATTTCCTCAACACTATCCTAACTCTGAACTTTGTACTCTACGAACAAGAACACTATAGGCAACCAACAAGGAAAACTCAGTGCGCAGAAACCAGTGGGCGTGACTGTCTCGCGCAGATGACGTATGCTCCCGTCTCCAATTTCCGGGGACAGTCCCCAGTTTTAAGCTGCTGTCCCCGGGGAGCAGATGTCCCCGTTTTTGTTCCCAGAAGCTATGATTTTGTTTCAATAATATTTTACTGGATCTTACTGCGAATCATGCACATTTCTGAACGGTTCTCAGTATGAGATAGAAGAACCAGCCAGCACAGTATGAGACATTCTGCACTCTTTGAGAAGAACATAGCATCTTTGTCTTTGGTCATCTTAGCATTCGCGTTGCGCGGGAGCATTAAAACTGCCACAGCGTCCATTTTAAGTAGTTAAAAAAAATCCATTCCATTTGAAAATCTTCTTAACATAGTGTCATTAATCATGTGTCTTCCAGGCAGTAATTAATCTGTTGAAAGATTTTTTTCCACAATGAACTAAATCTGGTCTGATGAAAAGTCAAGATTGAAAGTTGAAACAGTTACAGCTTTGTTACAAGTGAAAAACTTTCATTTCTCATGTGAAGAACTTAGTGTGAAGCTGTATAGGAACGAACAGATCCTTAAAGAGATATATTCTTCAGACAAATGCTTGCAAAATGTGTGTGTTAGAGTTCAGTGTGTACAATATTATGTGAAAAACTACCATGCACGCGTTAGTCCTGAAATTGAATTTTTAGTGGTTTATGTATAGGAGTTACGTGTGTTTATGTATTTAATTAAAAAATTATGATACTCTACAAATTTAGTGTACAAAGGTTTATCATTTATCTACAGTTACATGTGGTTTTACAACATTTCAACGGAGACTGACTAGATAAGCGTGTATGGTTTTCCTTGAAATTGCCAATATCCCCTGCTGGACCATAAAAAATCTGGTCAGCGCGCCGCGAGGAGTTGGAGCTGAGTTTTGCTTGTAGGATACCTATAGCATAGGGCTATCGGGATGCTTGCGAATCGGGGTTGTAATACTGCATGGCGTTTGTTACATAATGGTTCTTCGGAATTAATTTGATGTTATTTTCAGGTTAATTTCGTGCTTTTTGAATTAGTTGTAAAATACCTTCCTTTTTGAATTAGTTGTAAAATACCTTCCTGCAATATCATTAAATAATACTGGATTTCAAATCGTTGTTAAATTGTTGTGGTGTCATTTCTGTTCTGTAATCAACTTGGGATCGGGTCATGTTTTGTTTCTGAGACTGTAATTGCGTGAAACGCTTATGATGTCGGTTAGGTTTTGTTGTATATTAACATGTTTAAGGAATTGGTACGAGCCTATGATAGGACATTAATAAGAAATATAATTAGTGTAAGGTAGTAACATGCGGCCCACAAGACACTATTTGGCCAACACTGATCTAAGTCGTAATATATGATCATTAAAAATTATAATAAATGAATCTATAGTTGCATTTAATACTGTTCTTTATTTAATAAGATTATATTATTTGGTTTTTATTCAATGTTGTGATTATTGCTGAAATCTTGCAGTTGGACAGTCCCCCACATGAAGAATTAAAAAAATGAAAAACCGCACTAAAAGGTTGAGTGCACGGAGTTCCTCAATAAAATGTTTGTTTTAATATCCAGTTCTTTGTTCAGTCTGTAATTTTAACCAAAAAAAGTATACAATAAAATTTAAATTGTATTTCTGGTTCATAATATCAAGCAACTTTATAGCAGTCTCTCCATTTTGGCTGCTGCCAGATCCTGCTATTCCTGTAGCTTAACCTGTTTAGAAGAATTTGACCGTCATTTCTCAACTGAAGTAGGTTAATGTCCTTTGAAGTTCAGGAGCATATAAGGAAAAAAAAGGCCACGTGTTTATTTTTTTGGGTTTCAATTTATGAGATTTTATGAACAATTTAGCGAAACTATAACTTAATATCACAAACGATATTTGCAAGTAAATTTGTTATAGAATGTAATAACTTTCTAGTTCCTTTGTAGATACATCCTTTTATGGAAGTAATGTAGTAATTGATTTTTTTTCAATATATATAATACTACTTGCGGCTACAATATAGCCTTGGGAGTAATTCAGCCTCTAACAGAAATTAGTATCCGGAGTAATTCTTTGTGGATAAAGGCGACATTTCTGTTGATAATTTTTCGTTTTTTTTTCTTTCAAATGTGTAGGAAGTATTTCGTTCAACGTTACAGATCAAGAATATAAAAAAAAATAGTGGCTTGTGCAGCAAATGCTGCTGCAAACTAAGTTCGTTAGACGTTCAAATAAACATTTTTTAGATTTATTTTCAATGAAGAATACTTGGCTTTTTGATAGTTATTTGCTTCCATAATAATGAAACATACTCCCTCTCAATGGATTTTTTTAGGCCAAATACATTTTCTTGAACCTATCCAACTTCAGTTTTTGAGTTTCAACGCTAAAACGCAAGTATCAATGTCAGGACGATAGCAGTAGCTATTTCAGGTCATTGTGGATTGTAGGCAAAAGTTAAAAAAATGTTAGGTTTGCTAAGCTTTCGAACAATAGCATTTTCGTATAGCTGCTGCATGTAGAACTTGAAATGTAGAGCGTAAAATCATTTTATCCTACTAAGAGATCTTGCTGAAATGATCTCGAGACTACAACATTTTCTAGGCCTCTTATTTTATCAGTAAGTAATACCTTTTTATCTTTCCTTAGAACTGTAATTTTTGCGCTCTCTCGAGCCAATACTGAACACAATGACACATATCAATATCTACACTACACCGCCATTAAGTATATGAAAAAGACCCAACCCCACTGGTTTAATAAGTATAAAAATATTTGATTTTTAATAACAATATTATTATCTTAAGTTTTGTAGTTATATATAGCAGTCACTCAGTAAATTATAGAAATGAAGATCTAAATTAAGCTATTCTCTACATTTACTTACATAACCTCAAAACGTTTCTCTTTTATGTCATCAATATAGCATCAATATTATGTACAATTAATTAAGAATAGACGCATCATATTAGCTATAATAATATTTAATTTCTAATAATAATAATGTCATCAAACCACCTCAAGTTTCGTAGATTTGAATATCCAATACACAGCTGTACTCAGAAAATTATACACTGCAGAATCAGTTTTTAATAACAAACTGAATTGAGCTCTAAATATGTCTGCAATCCTGCAGGTCATGGCCTTCGTGTAATAGCCTATTGTTTATTGTAGTGTGTTTTTGTTCTGAAATTCAATCAAGTCGGCCGTGATTCAATAAAATTAGTTCTCAAAACTGACAACAGGTGGATTTTGGAAAATAGGAAAATTATGTAGGAAAATTGACATTTCACTGAAAACTACTACTTTTCCGAAAAACTTTGGATGCCAGGCATGAAAATGAGGGGTCACTCATTAAAATCCGTTGAGCCGTTTTCCCGTAATTTCAATTACCAGTTCAAATTATATATATATATATATATATATATATATATACATATATATATATGTTAGATAGAGGAATAAAAACTTGTTTACAATTTGTATTCCAAAATGTCCTATCCCGTCAAATTCAACGAAAATTTAAATAATACCACTGTCTGCAGATTTAGAATAATTAGAAATTAAATTTAGAATTTTACTAAATTTTTATATCAACAGAAGACGTACATATCCCTTTAATATAATTTAATTTCACTTCAAAAATTAAGTTTAGAGAATTATAATTAAAAACTTCATACCACATTCAGAATCGAACCAGGTAACTTTCGGCTTACAATGCAACGCCTTAAAGGCCCGCTCACACGGTACGGGTATTTCTCAAATCAATTTTTTTTGCTGACAGCAGTGTACACAAAGATTTTTTTGTACTTAATGAAATTTAAATTATATACGAGAGAAAATCTAACGATGTGTATAGGTCATTAGTTGTCGCGCGAAACCAAATACATGAGTGCGTCGTAGCTTATAGTAAGAACCTTGTGGTGGGGGTAAATGAGCTGGGTAGCTGCAGTCAGAAGCTTAGTGAGGGAGGGAAGCTTCTCAGTCCACTTTCTGCTTCTCCTCGCGCAGGTAGGTTTACGAGATAACGAATGGTCTATACCAGGGATGCAAAACTGTGCTACAATTGTGGCAGATATCACAAGCCGGAACACAAAACTCATCTCTTCCTTTCATTCCACGCGTCATTGGACATGGTAAGGGGAGAGGAGATATGTATTCAGTGTGCTTGCGAAACGTCACAGATACGTCATTGAAGGCCGGAGGATTGTGGACGAGGGAACAAACTCTAACCATACTTCCACCTCTCTCTTCCCCAGTTCTTCATCCCTGGTCTATAGGCTATTGTACGGACAAAATTAATTCGAATGCCCGTTTCGAGAAATTCTTACTCCTACACTACTGCGGACGTACACAGAAAACTGCTTATAAGTGGTCTAATAGATATGCAGTTTCTCTTATATTTTCTAGGCCTGTGTGTCTTGAAATCTGGTTTCATTAAAATAGCTGGTAACATCTGATGGTTCCACTGTGTACTGTATAGTTGTGGACTGCACTGGCGAAAGACTACGTCGATTAGGTAATATTAACATAGTTTACATATGATCTGAACATTTTTAAGTGTTAACAGAGCGTTATGTTAAGTCAACAGTTCTAAGACTAGTTGGAACTCATACGTGACACCAATAAGGCATCAATCTAGAAGCAACTGAGCCAAGAGATAATGGAATAGGGTGGCCAGTTCCTTCCACCCCCACCCCCACCTGACTAGTAACATATTTCATTAATCAGACTTGAGATGCATGCAACAATAATTGTTCTTCTTCTGACACGCATTGGCATGTGATATGTACTGTCTAATAACAAAATGTATTAGTCAGAACCTCAGTCAGAAGTAAAAAGAACACTAAAAAATAGTGTTATAAATAAATAGAGTACAGTGGAACCTCTATTATCCGTGATAATGAAGGGGATGGAGTGAGCGGGTAATAGAAAAAAATCGGATAATCCGTACCATAAAAAGTTTTCATAAACTAACTACATAATATTTTCCTAATTTCCTCCATGGTCTTTTCTTTTAATACGCTAGGTATTGGATCAGAAGTTCAATAATTTGCCTGGGTTTTTTTTTTTTTTTTTTTTTTTTTTTTTACAATTCATATTTGATTTTCCGATAGGTCAGTTATTAAAACATTATTTATTATACTTAAGTCTGGTTTTCAATGACGGGTTTTTAAAGGCTAAGGAAACTCCTCATGACGACTGTCTGTGGAAACATAGGAATAGTAAAGGTCTCATGTTGTAGATTTACAAATTTTATACAGTTTATATTTTATTTTTCATTAGCCTAAATCGCGTACAGTTGTAATTCCTATCTCGTATTGTGATGTGAAATTAACCACATTTTGTTTTTTCCTAAACCACTCAATTACTTGCACTTTTTGCCGTAGTACAACATGTTTTCTTTTGGCGCTTGTAGAAGATATTTTGCATAGAAGTTAAACAGTACGGCCATAATGCATAAGAGTAAAGATTTATAAAAAAAATACTCTGTAGAAAAAATTCGTACTAATATTAATGTACAGTATTTTATATTTTTTTTCTACGTGCGAGAAAGACAGTCGGATAATCCACCAATCGGTTAATAGGGTGACGGATAATCGGGGATTTACTGTAGTTTAATTTATAGTTCATAAATGATAATGAGGACGTAGTCTTAACACATACAACATCATTATGAATACATGGAAATAAGTTGTATGTTGCTAAAGTTCTCGTAGATTGACTTCGCAGTTGTGAAAGTGTGTGAACTGAGCGTTAAGAATAAGTGGATTAGTATTTTTATATTTCAAGTGACATTTACTGCGGATGTCTTTCAAAAGTAGAACTAGCAGACGCTCCGAGATCATTATGGTAAGAGATATGTAGATCTAGTTTTCATTACGGCATACTATGCAGTTCTAGTCTCTCTAGTTCGGTGAAATTACATATTGGAGGAAACTGTTGCGGTGCAAATTATCCGTTTATCTTGCCATTTTTATCGTTCCATTTCTCCATTTCGTGTCATTTGCATTCAACCACTACTCCATTTCGTATCAGAATACTGTCTTGTTGCACTGTTATATTTATATGTTAGTAGATATGTACCATATCGTAATGTATATTTCATAGCTTTCGTCCAGCAACATGTCATTCTCAAGAGTTCTTAACATTTTTCTAAGGCTGTAATTTTTCAGCTATTATCCTCCTGTTAAGCCTTTCGTCAGTATAGAGATTATTAGCATGATACATTTTTCTTTATGTAGCCGCTTAAAACCTGATGAAAAATTTGTAATTGTCAGTAATTGTATATTTATAGTAGGGGGTATGTATTTTGAGTCACATTTTTAATTAAAAAATTCGTGTAAATCCAATGTTGCGGATCGAGGAGACGGCCTCCAGATATGGAGGGTAACTGTGAATATATTGAATATAGCTGTCGCGGACAGCCGATGAGGGGTGGTCCTTCAGCTTGGGGGTTGGGCGAAGGGCTAACAACCCATCACCGTAAAAAGCAGCTTGTTACGAAACCTTCAAATAAGCCTCGGAATGGGACTGATTCTATGGCACGACCACAGCAAAGGAATAGGGTTTTGAGATTTGGACCTTTGGGGAGGCCGAGACATAGATAGGAAGATAATATTAAAATGGATTTGAGGGAGGTGGGATATGATGATAGAGACTGGATTGATCTTGCTCAGGATAGGGACCTATGGCGGGCTTATGTGAGGGCGGCAATGAACCTCCGGGTTCCTTAAAATCCAGTAAGTAAGTAAGTAAGTAAGTAACTCCAATTTATCTTCCTTTAAAATTCACATTGATAGCTCAGTTGTCAGAGCGCTGGATTTCGAAGACCTTAGACCTAGTTCAAATCTCGGCAATTTCGTAGTTGTAGGCCAATTTGTGGTGGAGAGATCAAGGTTGTGAGTGATTCTTTATGGGGTTCTCCCATTTTTCTCCTGTCCACCGTTGTGGCTGAGGAGTTAGCGAGTCTAACTCTGAACCCAGTGGTCCCGGGTTCGATTCCCGGTCAGGACGAGTTGCCTGGGTGAGGTTTTTTCGGGGTTTTTCTCTCACTCGTATGGATGAATATCAGGCAACTTTATCAGGCGATTGGAACCCCACTCATCTTTGCCACTTCCTTTCCTCTCCCATCATCCTTTCCTTATCATTCCGTTTCTGGTTTTTCAGGTCATTCTACCGGCGGCCTCCTTAAGCTGCTGACTCCATCGACCGGCCTCCGTGGAATGTAGTTCAGCGATGTTGGATGGCTTCTGCAATGGCACCCGAGGCGGACCTACTCGGGGGAGGAGTTTCGCCTCGGCCCGACAGGGGGGGCGTCGGCTGTAGGAACCGGTCGTTAAGGGTATCATGTGGTTAGGGCGATGCGCGTAGGGGATCTATGGCATGCAACTCATTCCATATCGAGGGATAGTGCAATAGATCTCAATAGGTCGCAGTGCTGGGCCATCCGTGCCCCCTCAGTTAAATTTCATTCCATTCCCGTTTTTCTTCACTCCGTCTTGAAAAATAGAACATCTCCTATGTTTACGTGACATCGAAGGCGCCAAAGATTAGTAGATGGCAGTGGTGGTGAGTTGTATAAGACTGATAGTTATATGTAAGAAGCACCGAAGATCCCACAAGTTCCTGCTTGCCTAACGGGATATGACAACTCATACGTATGCCGATATAGAGGAATGACAGATCACCACTAGAGTTATGGTATATGGATTTGAAGGCTGGATAGGAATGAGTAGTATGGCGGATAGTGGGGCCGGGTTAGCCGGGGATCACATTGGGCATGCAACTCACAGAAGGCGTCTTTGGGCTGAAGTGCTCAGAAATGATCCATGCCCACTTTCCGATAACATATCTATTTTTAAAGAAATAATATAAATTTTGTGTCTATCTAATTCTCATACCTAACCATAAAAATCATATATCCTTCCCATTTTACAATATTCAGGCTAATAATAAAGTACAATTTCAGAAAAAAAATGGCCCGCCTGAATTGTTAAGCTCCAGGTTCAATGCATTGCGCATGTTCAGTGCTCCAAAGCATTGGTGCACACGAAGTCGCTTTGGTACTTATTGCAATTTATTTTGATTGCTGTCGTAACTCGTAAGGCATTTGAAAAGATAGGCTACGATGAATATTGATATATTCTTAATAGCAAATGAATATTTTATAAATCGTGCACCAAAATAGAATGATACTAAACGAAATTAATCTGTATAATAAATTAAAAAGAACTCTTTCCTTGATAGTATCCGAACGCTGAATTTTGTAGTCTGTGAGCAAGGAAACTAGCGCAGAGCTTTCGAAATATTTATCGTGGTTATCGCTTGTAGAATCGTGTTTCTTTAATAACGACTCTTAGCGTCACTTTGATTTTATTTTCAGATTAATTTCCTATAATACTAGTCAAATAATGCTGCGTTGAAAACCGTTGTTAAATCGTTGTTGTGTGAATCGTGCTCTGTAAAGGCTGGTCCACAATAAACCGAGAACGGAAACGACAACGAGAACGGACATATTATTAAAATAAATGTATTTAAATGTATTTCACAATTAACGAGAAGCTTGCCAGATCCCGGGAACGGGAACGTGAGAGTTAAGGCTGGTTCGCAATAAACCGGAAACGAGAATCGGAACGAAAACGAAAACGGTGAAATTGTTAAAATGTGTACATTTAAATGTGAGCATTCACAATTAACGAATAGCTTGCCGGAGCCCGGAATCGGGAACGGAGAGTTGGCCAAGTTTCAACTTTGGCGTTCACGTTTCCGATCACAGCCCACTAGATCCATTCTATTGCCATCTAAAAGCTATTTTGTCGTCGTATATTTTGTAGCAAGAAGACCGTGACATAACCTATGCATTATTTTGTTCTGTGCTATGCATCATGGAGCAAGTTTTATTTGATGAGATTCTAATATTGAGTGTTGAGGAAAATCCTCACGTTTACGATAAGCGGCGCGTCTCGTATAAAGATGAGAAAATGAAGGAGAATACGTGGCTTTCAATAGCTGCATCTTTGAACACCGATCGGAAGCGAATCATATTTTATTACTGTATTGGTTGTATTACACACTACATATTCATGCTTCAATTCAATAACTACTGTTGTGTTCATTTTTGTTGTATTACAAATGTTTCTTCTCTAATTATTTTACGTTATGGTAGACTTAAAATAGGTTGTGATAATAAAGATGCATGGGCATATTTATAGTATCGTACCTAATGAAATGTTTCAGTTGAAATTTCGAATTTGGTTAGCCTGTGTTTGTTGGCTGCCTTCTACTCATGAGAGAACACCATTGGTCAATTATACACAAATAACATCATAATGCGTAATATCGACTTTACATATCGTTATTGACATACATATCGATATGCATAGTCGTCCACCTTCTCGGTTTATTGTGAATAAAAAATTGTCATATTCACGTCCTCTGCTTCTCGTTTTCATTCTGGTTCTCGTTCCCGGTTTATTGTGAACCAGCCTTTAATTGTGAATACACACATTTAAATATATTTATTTTAACAATATTTCCGTTCTCGTTCTCGTTTCCGTTCTCGGTTAATTGTGGACCAACTTTAAGGAGCTTTAAGAGTCGGGCCTATAACTTTTCACTTTAGAGGAGGAAATAAATGAGAAGTTCACTCTGTGAAAATAATAACTCGCATATTGCTTCAAATTTCATCCATCAATTGTTTTGTGGCGGGCATATGCAATGGCGGCAATGAATTTCGGGTTCTACAAAAGCCAATTGTATGTAAGTAAGTATGTCGGCTTTATTTAGGGATTTTGTTGACTCTCCAATGCTCTCCATATTACGTTACTTACTGTGTTTGTAATGCATGTGAAAAGTATCTCTAAATGTTTACTTTTATACATATTATATTGAATGGCTAACATGGACATTACGACGAAGTGAAGAGAAGCAACTAGAAGCATTTCAAATGTGAAGAATGGAGAAGGATGGAGGCTGTGAAATGGACGGACAGAATAAGAAACGAAGCTGTGTTGGAAAGAGTGGATGAAGAATGAATGATGCTGAAACTGATCAGGAAGAGAAAAAGGAATTGGCTGAGCCACTAGTTGAGGAGAAACTGCTTTCTGAAGGATACACTGTAAGGAATGGTGAACGGGAGAAGAGTTCGGGGGAGAAGAAGATATCAGATGATCAGATGATAGACGACATTAAGATAATATGTGGATCATATGGGGAGTCTAAAGGAAGATAGAAAATATGAAAGACTGTATAATGCTGGATTTGCAGTGAAATACTTGCCCTTGGGCAGAACACTATGAATGAATGAATTGAATGGCTGTAATAGATCATTCTGCCCTATTTTCATCACACAAAATTTCTTAATCATTAACCAAGTCCTGAATTTATATTGTAACAGATTCTTTGAGCTACGTTACTGAGTTCCTAAACAAAAAATATATTATTGTTGTTATTACATACTCTAATTGTGCTTTCCATATTGAAACATAACAATGCAAGTGTGGACGGTAGAGGACGTTTACTGCCGGGTGACGTTTCATCATTCACATTCCAACGCGTACTGAAACCCATAAAACCACGTTGTTAGCAAAAAAAAAAAAAAAAAAAAGACAGCCGTAGGGAGAGGAACTCATTAAATGACGTACAAGGGAAATTCAAAAGCGCAAGCGAGTCACTAGGAATTTTCCCAGACATTACTGTGACAAGCATTGTTTATTCCTACGGTTGGCAAAAAAAAAAAAAAAAAAAAAAAATAGAATGGAAGGAAGAATGGAATGAATGTGAAGAGGCATAGATGTGGTTTTGAAGGTAGACCCAAAAAGTTTTTAGAGAGCAATATTGCAAGTGTAATATTTCTCACCAGCATTAAACCGTATCTACGATGTCAGCCCTGGAAGAGAATGAAAATTGTACAATAGGAAACAACGCTGAAAAAATTAAACCCCATTGCCGGCCAGGGTGATGCAGAACTTAATGTTGGCAGCTTTTTATCTAACCGTTTTGAATCTGAAAATTTCTCCCGTTGGACAAAATTGACTGCGGTTGTCTTAATTTTATGCTACCTTTCTTGGATTAATTCTTGAATTTTTCTTAACACATTTGTTGACTTGTTTTTGGTTTGAGTCATAATCGTAGCGCTCCTGGCTATAAATCTAATGGATTCTGGTTCATATACGTAACACTAGGAATGGACACGTGTTCTTAATTACGTTATTTTCCTCAAGTGGTGATCTTGCATTTTGCAAGCCAATTACCAGAGAATCACAATTTTCACAAGAGCTCAGTTTTGGAAGGGAAGAGAAGGCGTATGTGTACACGTCTTAACACAAATATGTATTACTCCGTTCACGTGTTCGACTAACCCTACTCCATCCTAGCCTGTTGTTATGTTGCAACCTACTGATTTCAATGTATTTAGTTCATTTATAAGGATCTGTTGGAGATACGGAATACTTTATCCAAGTAAAAATTAACGACACATATTAAACAAAATATCTCGACTATTTATAAATTTTTACAATGTTACAGATCAATTCTGTAGTGCTCGGGAAAAGTGACACAAGCCAAAAATGTTAATTTTACACGAGAAGGAAAAAAAACTGTCTTCACACTGGTTTATGTCGATTTGATTTTCTTCTGTATAAATTATTGTAATAGGAGAAATACTTATCTCTCTTTTCCTAAGCGAGCAGATGTTCCGTAAGTTGTCAATAAATTACTAAAAAATGTTTGTGGAAACTGACTTATGCCACTTTTCCCAAACACTGCAGAATTGTCTGTATAATTTCAAATTATATGAGGCATTGTCCTGTATTATTTTAAGAAATAATCGGAATGGGTCTTATCTTTGTTATAAAGTACTCTGTCTATATCTTTGTCGTTTGAATGTATGTTATACTTTCATTCATTCTCATAAATGTGTATGTCATTTATTTGGGGACATAACAAGAAAACTGCTTCAAGACATTTAAAAATTGTTCAAAATAGAACTTTAAGAAATCTATTACATTTAATTATACATACATACATACATACATACATACATACATACATACATACATACATACATACATACATACATACATACATACATACATACTCTGTCCATGGACAGGTCTTTCACTGCAAACTCAACATACTCCAATCTTTCCTATTTTCAGCCTTCCTCTTTGTCTCCTCATATGATCCATATATCTTAATGTCGTCTATCATTTGATATCTTCTTCTGCCCCGAACTCTTCTCCTGTTCACCATTCCTTCCGGTGCATCCTTCAGTAGACAGTTTCTTCTCAGCCAGTGACCCAACCAATTTCTTTTCCTCTACCTGATCAATTTCAGCATCATTCTTTCTTCACCCACTCTTCCCAATACTGCTTCATTTCTTATTCTGTCTGTCCACTTCACACGTTCCATTCTTCTCCATATCCATATTTCAAATGCTTCTCTTCACTTCGTCGTAATATCCATGTTTGTGCCCCCATACAATGCCACACACCATATAAAGCACTTCACTAGTCTCTTTCTTAGTTCTTTTCCCAGAGGTCTGCAAAAGATGTTCCTTTTTCTATTAAAAGCTTCCTTGGTCATTGTTGTCCTCCTTCTGACTTTCTGGCAGCAGCTCATGTTACTGCTTATAGTACACCCCAAGTACACTGACTGACAAAAAAAAATCACGCACCAAGAAGGAGTTGTCGTTTTGCTGCAAACCTCAGCATACAGTTACATCTCAGGGAGATAGTCAAATGATTAGCGTAGTAACGTAATTAGTTGAATGGTGTTGCCACCAGAGGTCGTGAACCTGCTGTCATCCGTGGCCTATAAAAGAGCTTGCACAGGCTACTCGAACGTAGTGGACTGTTGTTTCCGGTTGTATCAAAATCGTCGATCATTTGACATGCCTCTACGACGCCATCGAAGAGACTTTACCCAGTTAATGGAGTTTGAAGGGGGGCGCATTATTGGAATGCGCAAGGCTGGATGGTCTTATCGGCGAATCGCTAGCCACCTATGCCGTTCTGACCACACATTTAGGACGCGTTGGGACCAGTGGATGCGTGAGGGCACGCGCACACGGCGAGTGGGCTCAGGACGCCCTCGACTGACCACCAGGAGAGAAGATCGTCCGATCCTCCGACAAGCCCGAACAGATCAACTGTTTCATCGCCCGCCATCCTGAGACAGGTAGCGCCATTATTACAGGCCCCTGTCTCTGCCTGAACCATTTCCAGGCATTAGGCTGAAGGAAATTTGGTTTTTCGGCGCCCATTACGTGTCCTGCCATTGACACCCGCCCACCGTCGCTCCGTTTGCAGTGTTTTCGTGAGCGACAAACCTGGACTGCTGAAGACTGGAACCGGGTTGTCTTTAGTGATGAATTCAGGTTCTCTTTGAGCTCTGACGACGGTCGTGTTCGCGTCTGGAAACCTCGTGGTGCGCGCCTCATCCTACATTTGCTGTGGCGCGACACACCGCACCCACTGCTGACGTGCTGGTCTGGGGTGCCATCACGTACGATAGTCGGTGAACCTTAGTAGTGATACGAGGGACAATAACAGCGCAGCGATATGTGCAGGACATCCTTCGGCCGCATGTGTTGTCTCTCATGGCAAGGTTCCCAAGTGGTCTTTTCCAGCAGGATAATGCTCGGCCGCACACAGCAAGGGTTTCACAGGAATGCCTCTGCAACGTTGTCACGCTTCCATGGCCTGCACGATCGCTAGATTTGTCACCAATCGAACATGTCTGGGATCACCTGGGACGCCAACTTCAGCAGCCTA
Organism: Periplaneta americana; assembly: GCF_040183065.1. Taxonomy (NCBI): domain Eukaryota; kingdom Metazoa; phylum Arthropoda; class Insecta; order Blattodea; family Blattidae; genus Periplaneta; species Periplaneta americana. Next base: position 157,526,341 of record NC_091118.1, on the reverse strand, counting down.
GGAGTTTACAAGATATAGAGAACCAATTGCAGAAAATATGGACAGATATGCCGCAGGATACCATACGAAATCTGCATGCTTCCATGCCCGCCCGCATTACAGCTTGTATCCAAACTAGAGGTGGACAAACGGAGTACTAGAGCCTCAATTCAGTGGTCAATTTTCAGCAATAAAATTATTATTTTGCTCTAACATTGTAATCATTTACATACATCAGTGTTACGATAACCCATATCAGGTTTCATGTAATTCCCACAATTCCTTCCTGGTGCGTGATTTTTTTTGTCAGTCAGTGTGTTTGAAGGTGTCCACTTGCTCTACTGCCTCATTTAGAATTCGCAAGTTTACTTTATTTATTTTTCTTTCTATGACCATGGTTTTTGTCTTATATGCATTTATCTTCAACCCATACTGCTTACAGCTGACATATTTAGCTCCTGTAGCATATCCCTTAGTATCATCTTCTCTTCTGCTAACAAAACCACCCTGATAGATCTGATATTTAACCCTTGCGGTGAATTTGGCTGAAGTCCGGAGGGCTAAGGGGCCCCCTTGGGATCTTTTAAGATGCGAAAGAGAGAGTGGTGTGCGGAAAGCAACGGGAAGCTACCGCATTTATCTTTCCCAAAAAAACTGCAAACATGGCATGATGAGTCTATATGCACATATTTATTCCTATTTAAGGGATAATTTTCTATAAGTTATGAGTTGGTTAGTTACAATTGCTCATAGTAATTATAAAATAAAATAAAAATGAAAGTGTACCTCACATAACAAATATGATGTTTTCAATTTCATAAATTTAGACATTTTTTATGAGAACTTTGAACAATGTATATTTTGTTGTTTGATTATAAATATTTGTTACTGTAATATTGTAACCTATTTCAACATGTTTGGGTTTGTTTCAAAATTAATTTTATTAAATACAGAAAAGGAAATAAAATGAAATACAGATATAGGATTTATTCCTTTAAGAGATAGGCTACAGTAGCTTTCATTACGTGATAAGTTGTTTAGTTATAATTGCTAATAGTGCTTACAAAATACAATAAAATAAATAAAATGACGATGAAGAAGTGGAACAAATATTTGTACTTTTCTTAATGTAAAATTAAAAGCTCGCCACTGCAACTCTTCATACTCGCGACGTGGAGGAAAGAAGCACACAGTCCACAAGAGCGTTCTTGCTGCTCCACAAGTGCAGGCGAGACGAGCGTCGCTGTTGTACATTGACTGGATGCCAGATGTAGATGTATTCGTCGATTTAAAGAAAACGTTTGTTAACTTTTTTATTATGGTATATGTGTTCAGTGTTTCATAGTTAGTTTTCAGTGTCCTGGACCAAGATCTTTGGCGAGTTTACAATAATTTTTTTTTTTAGCGTATTAGATAACTTTCGATGTTCGCCAGCCCCTTTCTCTCTCTTGTTTCTCTTACTTATCACTTATTCATATCGTATAGATTCTCTCTACTATAGATTATAGCATGGTCCATTTTCAGTTATTTTTAAACAATTATGTATATATAGGAGACAGAGTGCTGTATTGGAGTTAAATCGCTCGCTTGAACTCGGTCGAATGTCAAACCCTCGAGTGAGATAAGGTCTGTCGTGATAGAAGCACAGTACAAGGTCATCTCACCGAGATGTGTTATCTTGTATGGAAGACGACAGATAAGATACACATATGTTTTGCTCACACCGTAAAAATAAGGTTTTATTTTCTGCGTTTATGACAAACGTCTAATGGAACGTACCAAAACAGTAACATGGAGTTATAAATAAAATACATACGAAAAACTTCGATATACAGTTATTATTGCTAATTAATAATTATTCAATATTTGATTTACCACATATATAATTTGCTAGGTCCATACATAGTGTTCCGCCTATATACTGCGACAATGTAGAAACGTTTTACAAAATATTATTGATACAGCAGTAGATTAATAACAATATTAGTACAGAGATAACGTCACAGAAAATATAATAAAACGAATAATCATGCTGCACAACTGTTACAGACGCAAAGATTGATACACTAAGTATCACAAGTAAGAATTTGTCCCACACATCACTCTTCATACCTTTCTTTAGCACTTAATTTGTATTCCTTGTTGAGTAGTTTCAACTTCACTACATCTTTTAGCTCGCTCACCATTTTTGACAATGTACTTCTTGCCAGTAACAAGAACGAATTCCTAACGTTCGGCTTATACCGTTCAAGGATTTATCGCTCGCGACAATTTTACCCATCATGCATGTGCGCTACCTATCGGATTATGCTATGAATTACTTGGCGCTCGAGCGAAAAGTCCGATTCAGACCTCTGATAGGAGATAAACTGTAGTAGGGACAATTGCTACGATATGAATAAGTGATACCTAAGCTAAATAAGAGAGAAAATAAGAGAGTACATCACCATTCTCACGGTTTCGAATTTAACGTTACTAATATCGTAATTAATGAACTTCTATAACAATGGGCTGTGAGTATATCGCTAAATTTTTAAGAAGATACTACAGTATGACTTCATTTAAATGGCGTACTTAGTAATAAAATGTATGAAAGCGAATGGTAAATATATTAGTGTAACTTTTATATGAAATGTGTATTAAGTGATAAAGAATCATGATGATGATACACGGTGGGCCAGTCAAACGGAAAGATTTCAAGGCGCAGAAGAAGAATGAAAAGTTACTATTATATCAATGTAATAAGTAGAAATGACAAGTACATTAATAACCATGAGATATGCAAGAAGAAAAAAATATATATTTCTTAAAAATTACGTCAGCCAAATGACCTCCATTGAAACGCACACTTTCTTCGAGTCTAGCCACGAACTGTTGCATAATCCGTCTTAGCATATTGACAGATATCGTAGCGACCTCTTCTCTTATACGTTGTTTTAGGGCTGGAATTGTTCGGAGTGGATTGCCCCCAAACACCTTCGTTTTGAGGTGTCTCCCCCTAGGAAGAAATCACATACCATTAAATCAGGTGATCTAGACGGCCAAGCTATATTCCTTTTCCGAGAAATGACGCGGCCAGGGAACAAAGCATTCATTCGCCGGGTTTGCACCAAACTCTCGTTTTGAAGATAATACGCTTTAAGTGCGTAGCCGTGCTGTTCCCCGGTCCAACGTTCCATTGAAATCAATTAATTGCAGTTTGCAGTAACGATGAACACCTTTAACAAAGCATGGTAGAGACAAACGACTTGGTTACTAGGGAATGCGGAGATAGTGACGTCATCGCCTAAGGAGGCATAAATTGTAAAGTAGGTAGGTAGAAAAGAGACGGTTATATTCATTCTCATCCTCTCCATATGAACAGTATAATAATAATAATAATAATAATAATAATAATAATAATAATAATAATAATCCGTGGCGCTACAGCCCTTGAAAGGCCTAGACCGACCAGCCGGCTGCTGGCCTCATGCCCACATGCCGAAGCAGAGGTGGACGATCATCCAATCAGAATGGAGATATCGTGTGGTTAGCACGATGATCCCCCCAGCCGTTATAGTGGTATTTGCAACCGGATTTCGCTATCTATCGTAGCTCCCCAAGTGCATCACGATGCTGGGTGGGCACCGGTCCCATACACTGGCCGAAATTTCATGAGAAAAATTTCTTTCCCCATAAGAATTCGAATCAGCGCGCTTTCCGTAACGCGAACCCTAGGCGATATGAACAGTATACTCTCATAAAATCTTTCCGTTTGACTGGCCCACCTTGTATAATTGATAAACTTTGTAACAACTATATTGAATTTTTAGGGTTGTATTTATTACTTCTTTTAGCTAAATGGAATAATAATAACTGTTATGAACGCGAATCGTAAATATATTAGTACAGATTTTCATATGAAATACATGTTAATTGGGAAAGAATGACTATAGTAATATCGCAATGAATTAACTTTATAAGCAAGAGTTACAATTATATCCATAAATTTAACTTTATATAAAAGCTACAGCAATAATACAAATTATTTATTTAATTTATTTAAATCCACCACCAACAGAAGCAGGCTTCCAATTACAGATGGTTTACAGAGATACATACACAAAATACATAAAAAAAAACAAAACAAACAATACAAACGAAAGAAAGAAAATACATAAAGGTAATATATGCTAGAATATAATATTGCAGTTAATATAGTGCCAAATGTCAATATAATGATGAACAATTATTTAAAAACTAGAGTAAAAACATTATAATACACTTCTTCATAATTTAAATATCTAAGGAAATACAATTCTTTTCAATATTGTATGAAATTTTTCAACTGTTAAACTGAAATCTAATTGAGAATCACAGTTTAAAGACAGAGAGTTTTAAGTATTACACTAACAAACAATGGAGAGTTCTTGAAGAAAACAGTTCTAGGAATGTTGCCTATGACGTAATTCTGTTTTTTTTTTACATTGAACTGAAGGAATTTAAGAAAATCACAGATATTCAATATACCGTTAACAGTCTTATAGAGTAAAATTTGACTATTTATTAATCGTCGAGATTTTAAAGTTTTATAATTAAATTCAAAAAGTAACTGATTATATGAAATTTGTTTGTCATAAGACGACACGTGATGTTTTTGAAAATATAAATAACGTAAAAATCTTTTCTGTATCCTTTCTATTTGCATCTGATGAGACTGGAACTGAGGTGACCATATTACAGACGCATACTCTAGCTTACTCCTAACTAGAGTTTTATAGAGTATCAATAATATTTATATATTTTTTTAATTCTTTTGTATTTCTGATTATAAATCCTAATTTTCTATATGCATCAATTACCACGTGATTTAAGTGCATTTTAAAATATAAGTTGTGTGTAAAATAAATACCCAAATCCTTAAATGCAATTTGAATGCAATCGTAAATATATTCATGTAATTTTTCGTATGAGATATATATTAATTCATAAACAATTATGATAGTAATACAATAATTAATAAATTTTATAACAATGGGTTATATAGGCCTATTGGTAAATTTTTAGGTCATATTAGTATTTCATTTTTAAGTCATGCAGTAATAATACAGTTTATAAACGTCAGCCTTAAATAGAACATTTTATTTTTTTATAATAAACTTGAGTTCCGATGATGAAGTTGAATGAAGAAACATATAACTAAAACTTGATCTAAAATAAATAACATATAATCGTTATATACATCAGGTTGTAGAATGGGGGGGAAATGGAAAACAAGAAGGGAGATAAGACGGTAGAGAAGCGAATGGAAGTTACAACCCTAATTCCATAGTAGATTTACTTCAATAAAGTTAGCTTGTTATAGCTACTCCAGAAACAAAATGGGATACTTATGTGCCTGTTACTGTTGTTTACGAGGAATTCAGATCCGTCTTATGGCAGGCAGAACCCGAAGCCACACACACAACAGGTTAAAACTAGTATTTCCTTTCTCTTTCCTTCTCGACTCAACTGGATCCGCAGTTTATTTTTTTTCCTCCCTTCGTTATTGGATGATTACCAATTTACTAAATTTCCTTTTACGAAGCTTTTAATTACGTTTTGTGGCGTTTTGTTTGAATTAAATTGTCGAATTTTACAATTTATTTCTATCTCAAAGACTTCGACATCTATTGTCTGCTTTAAAATGTATGTTGCTAATCAGATCAACAGAGAAACGTTAACAATCAAGTAAAAACATTCAATTTATGAACGTACTTTTCAGAATGTCGTAAATTAAAGACTTTAATAATCATCTTACTGTGGATTATTTTAAATAATTCTGGTATGTCGTCATCTGGGGTCAATGTGGCATAATTTTTATATAGGGGAGAGTTGGGTAGTATCGGACATCGGGTAATATTGGACAGTGCGTTTCTTTCATCTACCACCATATGGTAGTACCTGAATGACATGGTTACGTTTCTGTATGCGACATCACAGAAACGTAACCATGTCAATCAGGTACTATCATCGTGTGGTAGATGAAAGAAACTCACTGTCCGATATTACCCTGTGTCCGATACTACCCAACCCTCCCCTAGTTGATTTTAGTCATCAGGAAATAAGTAATACATTAAAATAATAGGTTTTATGCATTTTTGAGATAGGTATGACATTTGAAAATAATACAAAATGAGGAAAATCATGTACTGTAGATATTTAAATGGTCTTTATATAGGCCTATTATTTTTTTCTACATTAATTTCATCAGAGGTTTTTATTTTTTTTCTAGAGAAAATCAAAACTCTAGTAGGATTTAATTGACTATTACACGATTAAAAGAAAGTATGTTAAGATTAGAAGAAATAAAGTACTCTAATACAATAAAATAAATTAAATTATGTTTCATTTAACGACGCTCGAAACTGCCGAGGTTATATCAGCGTCGCCGGTGTGCCGGAATTTTGTCCCGCAGGAGTTCTTTTACATGCCAGTAAATCTACTGACATGAGTCTGTCGCATTTAAGCACATTTAAATGCCATCGACCTGGGTCGAACCCGCAACCTCGGGCACAGAAGGCCAGCAATATACCAACTGCGCCATCCGGGATGACACAATACAATATTAATTGATTTACTTTAATACTAAACTGTCTTGAAAATATGTTATTGTACCATCTATCATGTTAATATTCCTCTAGATGACAGTCGTGTGTTATGATGAGCTGTTCTTTTGTTACCGGTTGTGCCAACTATAGGGCTACAATCTTCATTTAACTATATCAACGATTAATAGTCAAGAAGGCTTTGTTGATTCAGTTTCATTTTTGTTAAAAGAGTTGCATTCCACTTCAATTATTAATAGATATTACACAATCTCTGATACGTAACTATCCATAATCTCATACAGCAGAAGCTATAACATAATCTAAATAATATAAACAAGATAAATTATAGAAAATTTTAATTAAGGATGATGAAATAAACATGAATCATTTTAACAGGTACAATTATTGAAAGTACAATGTTGGTAAATAAAGAAATAAATGATGGAGGTGATAAAAAATAAATACTAGAGAAGTGATAAAAACAAATTCTAGGGAATTGATAAAAATTGTAGGATATGCAGCCATTATTTGTTGAAAAACGTCGTTCCGTACCGTTTTATTGATCTAAAGTAGTATGACGTGGTAAAAGTGTAATAGTCAATGAAAAAATGGTATCCCTGTCTAGCCATGTCTTGGCAAGGAAATGCTTGGTTATTATTATCAGGCTTTGCGCACCTTAGCTGGATCAGCATATTATGATGCCCATTGCAGACATTTCTTTACTGCAAAGAGTATTCTTACGATAATAAATATATATTACATTTCAGTATTTACTTAAAGTAAAGCGAAATAGTAATAATATTATTATCAATACAAATTTACTTTATAAACAAGATTTAACCATTGTTTAGTCGTACTTAAGGGTGATGCTATCGAACATCGGATATTGATTTACGTTAATGAGAATTATATCGTTTAACAAGTTACCTTATGAGACTCACATTGCTAGTTTTAACAGATTCAAAGCTTCCTTTTACCTTAATGGCTAATTGTCAACCGTTTTTATGACATTAAATAATATTTAATAGTGTTGTTTGTTTCAATCTTAGTGTACCGTTTATGGTTTTGATTCATGTTATTCTTTTTTTCTACTCGACTATGTCATTGCATTTTATGTTATTTGTTAGAAACAATAAACGAAATCAAATTAAATGACCACGACCCGCTTCCTGCACGATATTACAACCCTAAATCACTATACTAAGAACATAATATCGTCACGTGAATGCAAGAACTAGGTAACTCGAAATTTGCGTTTTTTAGTTACCTCTTTTATAGCATAGCAAAAATCGCACAAAATGTAATGCAAGAACTAGGTAACTGATCGAACGATACCAGCGACATCTATTTTTCAATATAACAAATAGCTAAAATAAAACGAGACATATTCCTTAGTGCAATAAATAAGTAAATAGGCAATGTCACAAAATATGAAAAATCAAGTTACCTAGTTCTTGCATTCAGGTGACGATATTATCTCCAGTCATTTTCGAAACAGACTTGCCAGTCAGCTATTTAATGAATAACGCACAAATGACTGAAGACACTGCCTTCCTTCTGTAGGCTACATAAGATCGATACATGATTGATAGGTGTGGAGGAAACCGCGGAAAACTTGGAAACGCCTATGAAAATTAATTAAATAAATCATTAAATTATAAAGTAATAAATATGACTATAAATAAGAAAGTCATTTATCTAAGTAAAATCAGAAAAAATATTACCTAGGAAAAAGTCTTTATATCTCTTCGTATTTTATTATGCAAGTTTCTTCTCTGTTCTATTGTGACCTCTGTAAAAGAAGCAACGGCTATTATTCGGTAATGGGTGGACTGTAGAATGCGCCCAGCTCCGTTATGAGAGCGACAAGTTATTGACGAGAAGTGTTTGTACGAGGAATGAGTGCCACCACAAAATATTCACGATATCGCATTCCTGAATAGTTGGTCGTAAATTCCATGGAAATCGCCGTAAGAGATTTAGGCAAACTCAGAAACAAGATCGTACGTTTTCAAGTGTTTTGATTAAGGACTATGTGGCATTAAACCAGTGGCGGTTTCGAGCATGGTTGCAGGTATGCGCAACCACCATTTTTATTAATATAATACTTTAATTGAATCGAGATTTAATTATCACTTCTCCCAGTAGCGCTTCAATTAAATACTTCTAAACAGCGATGTGTTTGAGGCTGTCCTTCCTTAAGGAGATTCAAGAATAACTTGAAAAGTTGTGTATAAAGTGTAAATTAAAATTAAGGTGACATTTAACATTTAATTTTTTAAGGTGACATGTATTTATTTAGCCTGATGAGTTACTCCCTTGAGTTTGAATTGTAAATTAATTAAAAATAGCGTGTAAGAGGGTCTTAGACTAGAAATGTTTAGTTTAAATGTAGTTCTGTTTATAAGTATGCATAAGGGTGTAATTATATGTCTTATTTGAGCTGTTGCATCAGTGAAGCGTGGTGAGTCAGTGAAGTTATGGTTTTACAGTGCAGTGAATAGTTCCGATCAGTGATAATTTATAGTGTCAATGAAATGTGTTCTATAGTGTCAGTGAAATGTGTTATAGAGTGTCAATGAAATGTGTCCTAAAGTGTCAGTGAAATGCGTCATAGTGCCATTACAGCGAGTGAAATGAGAGTAAAGTGAAAGATTATTATCAGTACCAATGTGAAACTTATGTAGGGCCTATACATAAGAATGTAAGTAGTATTGTAAAATTAGGTTCACTTATTAATTAGCTTATTTTATGTATTATTATTAATTGTAATTATTGTGTTAAATTGTATTGTATATTCTTATTGTATTGTGCATTGTATAATTGTATTGTAATTTTATTGTGTATTGTTTATATTGTGTCTACCACTGCCACCGGGTGCTTGTCTACTTGCAGTGTAAATAAATACATACAAAAATAACATACCATTCGTTTGCTTTCTGTCCAGCTAGATGTGGCAATTATTCTGCTACCCAGTTGACGATCTAAATTTTTACTCGTTTCTCTTGTGCACGCATCTAACTTGACAATTTCATAAACGGAGCTGTTAAACTGTGTATTGTGAATGGTGGTAGCAAGCGGCGTGCAACATAATAACAGCTGATCCTGTATACAGTTACGTTTTTCTCGTAACTTCATTGAACCTATTTTTTAATATTTCGTTACTTATTTCTTTCTGTCGGGGTTAAGTAATTGTTGCGTGATTTGAAGGCCGTTTTCAGAATGTAAGTTGACTGGAACTATCTATAAATTATAGGTACTATGAACTGCTTTACTTACTTACAAATGGTTTTTAGAAAACCCGGAGGTTCATTGCCGCTCTCATATAAGTCCACTATAGGTCCCTATCCTGAGCAAGATTAATCCAGTCCCTAGTATCATATTCCACCTCCCTTAAATTCATACGAACTGCCCCTGGAATAAATGTAAAAATACTCTAGAAATTGTTCGTTAATTTTTGGTTCAATTCAGTTAAACTAGCGTGTTATCACATGGATTGCAATTCAGGTTAAAAATTCAGCACGCTCAAGTTTCCTTCCCAATATACGTAGGCACGGATCTGCTCTAGCAGTTTCTTCTGAACTCAGAAGAATGTTACATGAAAAAATCGAGTTTTAAACTGACTGAAAAACTTAAATATTACAACTCCACGGAAAAACAGTGATCGGTTTAAGAACAAAATCATTTACAAACCATAAAATATTAGTTTTAAAAACAATATTGTATTGTACTAGGGTTGTGTACTTGGAGATAGGAGAATCATAAATAGGTCTAACCCTTCAACAAGGGAAATCCCACAAGAGGGAAAGAAAATACTGCTCTGAACAGAATGTTATTTCATTTTAAACAAGAGTATTATTTATATTAATACATATTAATATTGCGTTTTTTAACCGAGAAGTGCAAATTTATGCAAACCGTGTACATATATGCCACCTTCCTAACATTTCAGGCGTGGAAGAACCCTTTGTTGGAGATACAGTAGATAAAATCTACAACGGAAAACATCCATGTTCTAGACGAGATTTGAGATGGACAGGGCATGTAGCACGTATGGGCGAATCCAGAAATGGATATAGAGTGTTAGTTGGGAAGGGAAAAATACCTTTGGGGAGGCCGAGTCGTAGATGGGAGGAAGTCCACACCTGTGGAGTAATGGCTAGCGCTTCTGGCCGCGAAACCAGGTTGCCCGGGTTCGATTCCCGGTCGGGACAAGTTACCTGATTGAGGTTTTTACCGGGGTTTTCCCTCAACCCAATATGAGCAAATGCTAGGTAACTATCGGTGCTGGACCCCGGACTCATTTCACCTGCATTATCACCTTCATCTCATTCAGACGCTAAATAACCTAAGATGTTGATACAGCGTCGTAAAATACCCTACTAAAAAAAAGATGGGAGGGTAATATAAATTGGATTTGAGAGAGGTGGGATATGATGGTAGAGACTTGATTAATCTTGCTCAGGATAGGGACTAATAGCGGACTTATGTGTGGACGGCAATGAAGCTCCGGGTTCCTTAAAAGCCATTTCGAAGTGCGCTGTAAGTAAGTTTTCAAAAGGAACAAAGGAAAGTGAAGGAAGCATAGAAAGGAAGAGAAATAATTTTTATATTTTATTTAAAAAGGGTATACGACTTTCGATCACTATCATTGCATCATTTAGAGTAATTTATACGTGTGTATCGTTTTTGCACCAAAATGTTGATTTCAGAATCGCAATTAACCTCTAATATAAATGTAATGTCAAACCGTATAATATCCATAGCTGTTAGGAGTTTCTTAGAATTCTGATGTGTAGATAAAAGATAAAGTTAGATTGATGATGTTGATTTGTAATAAAGCGTCTTTTTTATTCAAATAAAACGAGACGCAGTAGCTAAATCGGTACAGTTGACTTAAACACCTAGAAATGACACTTAAACCTACAGGTGTGTTCCCCCTCTCTCTTTCTCTGTGTCCTTAAATGTCGTAGGGAACTCATTAAAGTACAGATTATTACGTCGTTTGTATACCGACATTTCGAATAAAACAGGTAGCTACTAGTTTTAAGTGTCTTAAGTTAGGGTATTAATATTATTCCTATAAGCTGATGATGGTTAGGCAATGTTTCGGTTCGTTTTCTTTCTTCTAACAAGCGCTCTCTTTCTGTCTCGTCCCCTTGCTCTCCACTTAACACCAGGCAAAAGAGTCTCTCCAATAAAAGAGAGGTAATAATCGTAAGAAGTAGCCATAAAACGCGTTATAAACTAGAATTAAGTTCTTCATAATGAAAATTTGTTGACAGCGATTTCAAGGGTCTGATAGTGATGGACATGTTACGTACTATGTGTATTAACATCTGCTGGTTAATTTACACGAAAATAACAATGACTTTATGTTCTGTTTGATTGCGTGTTTATGGCCTTGTGGTCCATTCGCTCCAACGATAACCGCACAACTGAACGCTTGACAAGAATGTCTCTAAATGGGCATTACGTACTTCTTGTTATGTAATCCTGCTTTCTTTCTGGTTCTTATTCCGCTGTAAAATACAAAAAGATGCACGGTACATTCCGGCATGTAAATCAGATATAACAATTTAGAAAACATTTATTCCGACTCTTCTTTCATAGCTACTGTGTATAAGGGTACGTACAAGTTGGAGCGACGATAAACGATAAAAGAAGCAGCAATGCTATATCAGAGAGAATTGAAGCATGCATTGTCATTGAAGTGTGCATATTGGAGTAACGATAAAAGCGAAGATGCACGATAAAAGCGACGAAAAAGATAAGTTCCATTTTCTTCGCTCTTGTCGTTCATATAATCTCTGATTAAGATAATATTGATCTGTATAATGACCGGTGGTTATCTATATATCCGAATATTATTAGATTTATTATTATTTCGGCATATTAAATCAATTGTTGTAGATATTGGCAAATTGATCAGTTGTGTATTTATTCGTGATACATTATGTGATCACAATAACCAATCACAGCACAACGAATTTATACTACCTTTGGGATGAGAAACGGGTTCAATTTTGTACGTATTTAAGTCACATTAAACTTGAACCTAGCAGCTGACATTTCCTATATATCTTCTTTCATTAAGTGGATGTATAGAATATCTTCTACTGATAAATCAAAATGTTCGCTTCCCGCGTCCTCGTCGCTCCGATATGAACACCTGATTCTTTGCTAATACCAAAGTGTCGCTAGGTCATTTCTTTTATCGTTTATCGTTGCTCCAACGTGTACCTACCCTAACTTATATAGATGTTCAACGACAGTCATTTTAAGGAGGGGACGTACAGCTTTGAACATTGTAAAATGAGTAAAATTCAGTATTTCTTTCAACTATGAATAGTTCTGTAACATTGAAATCTAATATGCTTAAAATACACAATTAGGCTACTGAAATTGTATACAATTTTCAGATTTAGTAAAACTATTATCATTACGAGTAATTATCAACAGTAATATCACTAGGTCCCGCGCCGTGGCGTCGCGGTCTATGGCATCCCGCCTAGGACTCGCGTTACGGAATGCGCGCTGGTTCTAATCCTTATGGGGGAAGAAATTTTGTCGTGAAATTTCGGCCAGTGTATGGGACCGGTGCCCACCCAGCATCGTGATGCACTTGGGGAGCTACGATAGGTAGCGAAATCCAGTTGCGAACACCAGCTATAACGGCTGGGGGGATCATCGTGCTAACCACACGATACCTCCATTCTGATTGGATGATCGTCCACCTCTGCTTCGGCATGTGGACGTGAGGCCAGCAGCCGGCTGGTCGGTCTAGGTCCTTCACGGGGTGTAGCGCCACGGATTATTATTATTAATATCACTGGAGGTTTTGATTTTATCGATAAATCTCCGAGTGCAACACCAGCAGATTAATCTAGAGGCAATCAAAACTCGAGTGGGATTTAATTGACTATTACACGATTAGAAGAATGTATGTAAAGATTAGAAGAAATAAAGCACTCTAATACAATAAAATATTAATTGACTTACTGAAATTCTATTTCATTAATGTTAGCTTCACCAAAACGTTTGAAAGGAGCCTCCATTTTCAGTTGACTGTCTATGCTGTAAACAAATGACAATCGCAAAGAATATTTTATAGTACCGTAAAGAATTTGCACTTTGAATTGTTGGCAAACAAAGAAACAAATGGTACGGAGGTGATAAAATCAAAAGGAAGTATAGTTTAGACAAAATAAAGTACTCTAATGCAATAAAATAGATATTGACTTACTAAAATTTTATTTCACTAACGTTACCTTCATCAAAATGTTTGAACGGAGCCGCCATTTTCAGTCGACTATGCGGGAAACAAAGTACGATCACAAAGCATGTTTTATAGTACCGTAAATAATTTGCAGTTTGAAATGTTGGGAAACAAAGAAACAAATGCTAGGGTAGTGACAAAAACGACAGATATAGAGAACTATATCTGTGATAAAAACAAACAAATGCTAGGGAATCTATAAAATTAAACAAATTCTAGGGAAGCGATAAAATTGTGCGATAAGCAGCCATGATTCGTTGAAAGACGTCTTTTCGTACCGTTTTATTGGTCAAAAGTAGTATGACGTAGTATAAGTGTAGTAGTCGATACAAAATGGCATCCGTAACTTGTGTTTCCCGGATAACTCAAACGGTGTTTTAGATATTGCAGTGAAATTTTGCTTGCAGCCGTATTTCGTACTTACGAAGGAACATATCTAGACCATTAGTTTAACATTTATAGTTTTTTTACATTATAATATTAAAAAAAATTGGACTTAAAATATAAATTAAAAAATAAAACGTTTCTACTGAAGATGTTACAAAAATTGTAGTGATGTTGTTTATATGAATAGAAAAAAAGAATCGCTCAGAAATATCTGTGGAAATTATCAGGGAAACGGCATTTCAATGGACAAAATGCAGCTGTAATTTTCTATTGACTATTATATTTTTACTACGTCATAGTACTTTTGACCAATAAAACGGTACGGAACGACGTGTTTCAACCAATCATGGCTGCTTATCCTACAAATTTTGTCATCTTTCTAGCATTTGTTTTTTATCACCTCCCTAGAATTTGTTTGTTTTTATCATCTCCCTAGTATTTGTTTCTATGTTTGTCAACACTGTAATTTCAATAATTGTATCTTTTAAAGTGATTCATGTTTATTTCATCATCCTTACTTAAAATTCTTCTTTTTTATATCATTTAGGTTATGTCATAGCTTCTCCTGTATTAGATTATGGATAGTCACGTATCAGAGTTTGTTTAATAGGCTCTATATAAGTTTTATATATATATATATATATATATATATATATATATATATATATATATATATTGATAATTGAAGTGAAATTCAACAGTTTTAATAAAAATAAAACTGAATCAACAAAGTCTTCTTGACTAGTAATCATCCATAGAGTTCAATGAAGATTGTATATTTGGCACAACTGGTAACAAGAGAACAGTTAATCATAACACACTACTGCCATCTAGTGGAATATTTGTAATGATAGATGGTACAATAATACATTTTCAAGACAGTTTAGTAATTTTGTAAGTCAATTAAAATTATATTGTATTAAAGTACTTTATTTCTTCTAATCTTTATATAGTACTTTCATCTAATCGTGTAATAGTCAACTAAATCCCACTCGAGTTTTGATTTTCTCTAGTGAGATTACTGTAGACAATTTACACGTAACGGTAACAGTTTTACCAAGCCTGGAAATAATATACAACTGCATAAATAGCGTATATTGAGCATATAACATTTCAGTATTATAGAGTTATTAATTTGCTGAGAAAATGAATTTCACCAATTTTTAAGTAATCAAAGCTGTATGCCCCCGCTAAGGAATGAATCCTTAATAGTATGAATGAAAAAGGCATCTACCATTTTTTGCCTTTGCGCTTAGAGTTTCCAAACATAATTATTTTACATAATATTTGATCTCATTAATTTTCAAACATACTTATAAATACACATTTTATAAACTTCAGTAAACATTTTTTATCATGTTTGTGTCACGTTTATGATTTAAAACTATTTCAATACTTTAATTATTAATAAATCACTTCAAGTAATGGATATTTAGCAACGTAGTTACCGAAATGTAAACGTGTACTTTACCCTAAGGCCTGAGTACCGCAGAAACGTAAAGCGCTTTGCAGAGCGTGCAGCAGGCAGTGTCTGTTCACAACTTTTTCTCTCACTTCTGCGGAGAAAGGTGATTCCATGTGTTGGTAAGCTGAATTTACTGCGTATTTCTAGGTTATCTTCTAAAAGAAAGAGACATCAGCAAAAAGTGGCAGACAAAAATTCTATTACTCTTATCTTAAATATTTACTCCGCCATGTTACTGACACTGAACACCCACCCCTGTATACACACACAGTTATAACGATTGCCTTTCGGTAAACGCCATCTTTTTCGATCATGCTTATCTTGAGTAAACCTAATTGAATCACAAGATCATGTGACAGTGTGATAACGTAGCTATGGCAGCGTTCCAGCAATTGACTGAACTTGATTGGATCACAAGAGCATGTGACAGTATGCGAAAGTAGATGTGTCAGGGTCAAACAGTTGAGTAAATCTGATTGTATCACAAGATCATGTGACAGTATACGATAAAGTAGCTACGACAACTCCAACAATTGAGTAAATGTGATTGGATCTCAAGAGCATGTGACAGTGCGATAAAGTAGATACATCAGGGTCAAAAAGTTGAGTAAATCTGATTGTATCACAAGATCATGTGACAGTAGGGCTACGATAAAGTGGCTACGACAGCGTCCAACAATTGAGTAAATGTGATTGGATCTCAAGAGCATGTTACAGTACAATAAAGTAGCTACGACAGCATCCAACAATTGAGTAAATGTGGTTGGATCTCAAGAGTATGTGACAGTATGCTAAAGTAGGTGCGTCAGGGTCAAACAGTTGAATAAATCTGATTGTATCACAAGATCATGTGACAGTATACGATAAAGTAGCTACGACAGCATCCAACAATTGAGTAAATGTGATTGGATCTCAAGAGCATATGACAATATCATAAAGTAGCAGTCAGGGTTCAATAACTAAGTAAATGTGACTGGTTCACATGAGCATGTGACAGTATGCTGAAGTAGCTAAATCAAACGATTGACTAATCTGAGTGGATCACGAGATAATGTGACATTATGCATACTAACTCCATCTTATCTGACGATTATAACACATGAAACGATTTCAAAGTACCCACCTAATATAGGCTCCGTTGCGGAATCAGTTGATGGCTTTCACCTAAGTACACCGATGTTCGATTCTGTAAGATCTCCTCAGGTGTGTAGTAATGCTCACTGAATATTTATTATTATTATTTACTATATTTTTATTTTATTTACTTAGCTAGTAAGCAAAGTGCGTACAAGTTGAAAAGTATAGAACGAAAAATGTTTCACCACTATCGTAAGAGCCAGGCTCGTGTACGATGTGGTCTTAGCCAATAATAAAACATAAAAATTTTGCTATTGTCTTAACATTTCTCCTTTGACGATTGTCAAGAATTTGATAAAAAATAAAACCATTTTATATTAAAAATTTCTGTTTTATGCAAAAGCTGAGTCGTGTTACCTGATCATATAACGCTTCTTTTGAAATGCTCTCGAACCCACCAGAACAACAAAAATCCTGAATCTTAGATTACCATGCTGTTTGACCGAGTCGTAGTTTGCTTTCTTTCCAATCTGATCGGTGGTCACGTGATGCCATATCTATGAGATTTTTTTAATGAACAAGGAGACTTTGAACGAGTTTCCTCCACATATTTAGTTTGCTCTGTTACTGCATCGCTGTATGATTTCCTCGAACAGATTCTGTGTTTGTACGGGACGTTAAGGAATGAATCGCTATTTTTCATGCATGTTAATGAGTAAATACGATTAAAATATGTGGTAATCTCGGCATTCATTAGAGTGACTCATGAAATGTGACTTGCTAGACTAGCGTAACCACTTTTCAGTGCGAACAGTAGTCCCTTTCTATCACATTAACTGTGAGACGTAAAAAAAAAAAAAAGTTTATGATCCTCGTACAAGAAAATATAGAGCAAACTTTTAAATGCCGCATAGTAAGCCATCTGTGCATTAGCGATATAAGTGGCTGCTTTTTTTTTTTTTTTTTTTTTTCAATAGTAGATTGTAGGTTACAGTATGTTGTTCATGTGACTGAGTCGCATTACACAGATATGTAGGCCTATTTTATTGATTGATTATGCAAAATCTTACGATAATGTAAATAGAGACAGAACTTGGAAAATTCTACAAGAAGAAAATATTCATCCAAAAATTCCGCAGAGATATAAAAACTTTATTATAATGATTCAAACAACAGGATAGAAGATTGTTGTTTAGTCAACTCTCCGGAGACAGGTTTGAACCTCATAAGTAACATCAATAAGACATCACCCATGAGATAACTAGGCCAAGAGATAACGAGGTAGGGTGGCCAGTTTCTTTTGTCCTTCCGATGCATACATCGCCGATTAGCTACATATTCCACTAATCAGACTTCGTCTGACACATATCGTCAAGTGAGATGTACTGCCTGGTAATAGATATACAATAGTGGCAAAAAAACCGGACCGACCCTTGTAGCTGATTTCAGAGCCTTGTGCACTCCAGAGCACGATAGACTGGTAACTAAGACTTTCGTGGTTCGAATCCTGCCTGGGAAGGAAACTTTTATTTGTTCCCAATACTTTTCGATTGCTGATAAAATTCATGTTCTGGGAATAATAAGTTAATTAAGTAGTAAAATATCGCTGCTGATAAAATTCATGTTCTGGGAATAATATGTTAATTAAGTAGTAAAATATCGCTGCAATCGAAAAGTATTGGGAATAAATTTGAATAAGGAACAAACAAAAAGTTTCCTTTCCAGGCAGGATTCGAACCACAAAAGTCATAGGGTGCTATTCATAAACATTTCGCAGCACGCGCTACGAGCGTACTAAGCTAGCCCCGGCTATCGACTGGTTACTTGTACAGTATTCAAATCTTATCCTATCGCTAACACTGGTTTATGAATACGAAAAACGCTGATCATCCACCGGAAATCCGCGCTAAAAATGTCTATGAATACGGCCCATCGTTACCAGTCTGTCGTGCTCTGAAGTGAACAAGGCTCTGAAATCAGCTACAAGGGTCGGTCCGGTTTTTTTTTTTGCCACTACTGTACATATCAGCCAGAACACCAATCAGAGGTAGGATAGAAGATTATGAGTGATAATTATCAGAACCACAGTCAATAAATAAAGGAAAGAAACAAGACTGAGTTCTGTCACTTAGTCTATATTGTTTCATGATGCCATAAATCACACCATCTAAGAATGGAAATAGTTGTCGATAAAACAATTTCATTAAATAATAGCAATAAAATTCAGACAGGATTATATGTAGATGATAATATTGTAACTGCTATATCGCTACATTCATGAGCAAACCTCCATTCCACTTTTTTCGATTTTTAAATTTCTGTCACATCTACATTGAAAAAGACACTAACGGACTACGAAAATTTCGTAACTCTAAATTGATTTTTAAGGCATTTATAATAGAAAAGGGAGATTTTGTAACTCCTAGATAGGTTTCCTACCCTCCTGCAACTTTCAGTTTTTGGGGTTACGACGTTTACTAACGATGGTAGTGATATCTAAAGATGACCTCTAAATGAGTTAAACAAAAATGACAGAAAGTATGACATGAAGTGTCAACAGACCAAATAAAATCAATGGCAATATGAGGCGGAAAACGTATGAAGAGTAAGTTAATTAATAATAATAATAATAATAATAATAATAATAATAATAATTTTATTTGAACGATAATAATAGTACACTTTTGGTTGTCACTCCCGATGAAGCAAAAGCTTGTGGCCGGTAGTGGAGTTTACATTTAATAATTAAAAGGTAATATTACAAGTTTAAGCCTGCACTAAAATAATTATTTCATTGCTTAATTTAAATAATCAAATATATGTAAGCAAAAGTAAAGTGATGAATATCAAAATAATAGTACAAGAAATACAATAAAATTATATCAGGTAAACCATAGAAGATTCGGTTAACTAGAAAGTACAAGGGACGATGGCCCCTTTAAACAATAATAAAATGAAATGAAAAAGTATTAAATAATGCAATTGTAAAATAAATACAAAATATTATGCAATGATATAATGGAGTAATATATTACATACATAAATGATATTTTAGTTCTATTTGATTTATTGCATTTTTAAGATTCATAACATAGAAGAATATATTTTTTTTTATTGAAAAATTTCATATAAGAGAGAAATATAAAAAAATGAAAAATAAAAAAAATGAATATATATATATATATATATATATATATATATATATATATATATATATATTGTTAGAATACTAATCAGTATTTAAAATTAGTTGAAGTGCTTGCTTTTTAAATCGTTTATTATTATATAATTATATTAATATATAATATTATGTTCCTAACACAGGACTACGTGTTCGTTTATTGTCATTGTGTTGTCCTGTTTTGTCTCAGCTGACCACAAAATCAGGGAGACCCGCAATGTGTGCCTGTCTAAAAAAACAGGCTATGTATAGTATTCTCCCTATACCGCAGTTAGTCGGTACTAAGGGAAAGGTGAAACATGACGAAGAAAGGAAAAAGATTTATATAATTTAGGAATTTAGATAATGCTAATTTGATCGGTAGATTTTGAGCATAGGTTTAATGATTCATTAAATATGTGATTTTCGGGCTTTATGCACTATACAGTTGAATTAATATACAAGACCTGTGAAGTACTGGGTGAATTAGGAAATAACATTAAATTTAACAATTTCACAAAACTGAAGGAATTCTTAAAAACTGAAAAGACTTTCACGTCCTTCAATTTTATTTTCCTTACGAAGCTCCAGACAGGAAGAAGACTAAACCAAGGAGATGCCCTCCTTCCTCAACCCTCTCGAATTTTCTAACCCCAATATTCCCTTCCCCAGACCATTGGCAGCGGATGTAAGAAACGACGTTTTTTCTAAGTTTTCTTTTCTCGTTTTATAATCCCACCGCTCTGTGACTACACATGTATCCACCCTTCCCAGTGTGCTGTACAACATCCCTTCGGAACGATGTCTGTGATTAGGATTTCACTAGCTTGTGAAACATATGATTTCTTTCAAGACTTCCCTCCGAGCAATATTATGATGATGACAGGATTGGTAAAAGGTATTGGAATAGGGAGGGAAAAGTATTTTAAAAGAAAACATGTTGCAAAGGAGGATGATTTTCTTAATGAGTTTAGTGCAGGATGTATGTGACGTTTTTCTTGAAATATGCATCAATTTTACGTTCCAAACTGATAGAGAACGAAGGGTTTGTGAGGGACAAGGGGGCTGTTCCTGATTTATTTTTAATATGTCTGAGTCTGACTCATAAGGGTATGTGTAACAAATGTAGGCCTAATGTTTGAAATTTTAAATTTCCATGATCACTGTGTTCAGGGAAATACTTTTTAATATTCCAGCTTGTGCTGGGACTGGAATTTTGAACATTTCTAAACTGCTTAAAAGTTCTGTCTTGAGGGTAGTAACTAAATATGAAGGTTCGCTCTCTGTTGGGCCCGTTATGCTTGCTAGATATTTCAAACAACTCGTCATCGGATTCACTTAGCTTTCGCTCTGTATAATTTCAGCTAATCAAATAATTATAGTCAAATGAGTTACTTCAGATATATCAATATTCTGTAGTACAATAATATTAATATATGTAATAGTTGATGTATTTTTTCGGCTTATTACCATGTTATAGTACATTATGCAACGAGCCTATAATGATAGTAATTAAGACGCGAGTATGTTTATGAAACGAGCGCAAGCGAGTTTCATAATTTTCATACGAGCGTCTTAATTACCATTATAGGCAAGTTTCATACGACTTTTTATGCTCGACCATATTTCTAACTTGAAATTATTAATAAGTATTCACGTTATTCTTATCTGACTGGGGAGCGGAACTGACCTTGTGTAATATCTCGTAAATTGTGAGATGTGCGCAGACGCGAAAGTATTGATTTTTTCCGAGACACAAATTCATTGACCTTGATATAATCTAGAGAGTAAAATAAACATTAATCTTGATATAACTTTGAAATTGATTTAGACATTGAAAAACGAGATGACAAATTGAATTTATTTGAATATTATATACTATTAACGCTAATTATTATAGTAACAGAACATAACCTTCTGCGACAGTATTGGATTTCCAGCCTCAGTGACGTTTCGCTAGTTGTCTTTCGATTGCATATCCGAGAAAAATCGATACTTGCGCTTTCATATTGCTACAATGGTGTTTTCTGATTGGTGGAACACCTGAACTTTAATGAACAGATGTACTTTAATGAGGTCCATTAAAGGGCTGCTACCAGATGTATAATTACTGCATTTCGGCATGGTCGAGCATAAAATGTATTAAAGTTTCTTCAATGGGACAATGAAAAACAAATGGCTTTTAGGCTAGGAGCTCACATAAAGGTTAAGATGAATCCCAAGAGCCCTTGCAAGGACGCGACATTCATCGTGTACCTTTTTAAATGCTTATCTTCCCATTCATTCATTCATTCATTCATTCCATCCAAGTGTATTTAGATCTTCTTTATAATTACCTTCTTCTGATATCCAAGTAGTATTGTTAGACCGTCTTAGTTCTTTCGTTATTTCAACGTGATCATACTAAGTTAGTGGCCTATATTATTCAGTCAAAACGTTATGGCGGATAAAGGTTTCTATCAGTCACTTGTCTTTGGAAAAATGAAACATGCAACTCTTGTTACGCTCAGATTGTTCATATTTTTGTCTCTGATAAAATATCACATAACTGATTCTTAACTTCATAGTTTGCGAAATTATGCTCTGTAAACAATTTAAATCGCAATTACAACTTTAAGACGTTAATTAGTCGTTATTTAAGTAGCTGATTACAATACTATTGTTGTTGCAAATTCTATTCAAAATTTTTTCTTGTTTTGTTTTTGCAATTTTATATTGTAACACGAATCTAAGTGCTTAATACGTTTCGGTCTGCAGTTACAATTGACCAAGATATTTCAGCTGGATATTACGTTGTGTGCACCCAATTAAAAGAAAAAACGCGGCCATCTTATCTATAATTACAATCTTGCATTTTATATCCACATATATAAGATACACAAGACGCGTAACTTTACATGTGTATTGGAAATGAGGAGAAACATAATAAAAAAATAAGGTATTTCTTTTTCTTTCCACGTAGTTACTTTAATGGATTGGAATATATTCTTAGAGGAATAGCTTTTGCTTAATTAGAAGTCTATGCAGCATAGAATCCGATACACTTTCTCATTCCAAGGCTTTAGGCTACCTTACCTTGCATAATAATCACCTTCTGTTGTCTTGCTGTAATGGAATGGGCGGCTTCTTTTGTTTTTTTGATGAAATTCCCTATAATCATGGCGATGTGTATTCCCACTCTTCCAGCGTTCTAACTTCCCATTACTTGTAAATTATTTCTATTGTACTACCTAATACTGTCTCCCATTATTTTCCTTTCAGGAGGATTTAAAAGACACTTTCTTAATTAAAGAAATTTCCATAAGGACCCTCAGGGTGTCTCCTAGAACAGATAGGATAGCAGCACTTTGTAGCTCTTACCTTTTCTTTCTGGGAGGAAAAAATACCAAAAGAGTCGCTCTCTACAGCGAAACTGAAGCAGGAGCGCCATTTGTAAATTCACAAAGTAGTGTTACTCGACGGAAAAGCTCACATTAGTCCTGATACTAATTTATTTACTTCAGGGAAGTTGATTAAGATGAGAAATTTGTGAAAATATAAGTATGTATATTTTACTTTGTCATAGCTTAGGTTGTAGTATTTACAGCTACCCAATTTTTTTCCTTATTGTCTCCTCTTCCCACTCTTTTAATATTAACTACTAGAAGTTCTAGTAAGTTTTCATGAATAATTACAGTACACACGAATTAATTCAATTTTCTCTTTTCCTACAATTCAGATTCCAAAGAAATTATAATCACACAGACCAAAAAGTAAGAGAAGGCACTCTTGCTGAAACGGAGTTCCCTTATATTTAAGGTCTTTGGGCATATTGCAAAATTTTAATGAACTAGAAATCTATTCGTTCTCTCTTATTTTGAAATGTAGGTCAGAATAATTGTAATGTATTTCAATAAATCTACAAACTTAATAATATTATAGCTATATCTGGTAAGCAAGCCCGAAAATGTCTAAAAGGCTAGATTAACTAGTTTTTCTACAAAGTGTACTAATAACTTAGAAAATGTATGTTTCGGAAAATAGCTTTTTTTCAATTAAATGTAATTTATAGGCCTATTATCGGGCATTCTGGTGCAACAATTTGAATAGGCACATTTGTTGAATACTAATATTATCGAAATGTATATAAATTATAAATAAAATTGTTCTAAAACGATCTTTAATATAAGCAAATAAAACGTAAGTTTTCACCCTGCTAAGGACAAACTTCACTTAAAGATGCATAGACTATTAAAACACCATTGCTTTCCACAAAAAAAAAACTAAATATCTGGCAATAGACAAGATGTTAATTAATTAGATATTGAAGAAAACCTTGAAATTAAGGGATGCAACGTATTCAAATATTTAGGTTTCATCACTAAAAAAATACAGGTGTAGAAGAAGACATAAGTAGTAGACTTAATCGTCCACACCTGTGGAGTAACGGTTAGCGCGTCTAGCCGCGAAACCAGGTGGCCCGGGTTCGATTCCCGGTCGGGTCAAGTTACCTGGTTGAGGTTTTTTCCGGGGTTTTCCCTCAACCCAATATGAGCAAATGCTGGGTAACTTTCGGTGTTGGACCCCGGACTCATTTCACCGGCATTATCACCGTCATCTCATTCAGACGCTAAATAACCTAAGCTGTTGATAAAGCGTCGTAAAATAACCTACTAAAATAAAAAAGAGTAGACTTAATCAAACAACATGTGCGCAGCAACTGGATTCAGTTCTGTGGGATAGGTGTTATCACAAAACATACAAAATTCATTTTATTTAAAACAATAAAGCGAACTATTATGATATAGGCTCATAAACAAGAAATTTAAAGTAAATATGAATGCGACAAAAATGGATTATTGGATGAAATGTTGTGGACAAATAATAATTGACTAAGTGAGGAATGGGGAAATTTGAAGGAAAATGCAAGCAGATGTAGGTAAATGTTTTATCGTACATTGAAGAAAAGAGATTACTTTTGGACAATCACGTCAGAAGAGCAGGTGAAAGTCAGTGGATATATGAAGCCACTGAGTTGATTCCCATGGGAAAAAATTAAAAGAGGACGACCAATATGGTCATTTAGGGATGAGATTGTTGGGTCTCTGATGACAAGAGAATAGATTATGGAGAGAGAGTAAATCGGACTGAATTAAAAATGTAGTTAAGAGAAGGAAAACGACAGCTATTAAATCCTAATGATGATGATGATGATGATTATTGCTAAAAACGCTGTTTGTTGTTATTATAATATGAATTAAGTCACTTTTACAAATAAATTTCAGTAACCAGAAAAATGTTTCAGTTAATTTTTCAGACGATTTAACAGATAATATGTACAAAATATGAAAAGGGAGTATATTGATAACCCTTTAAATAACTCAGAATATCTGGAAAAATATTAGTGATATCTCAAATCGGACAAGTTGCAGCTTTCAGCGTATCTTCTTTGCTATAGGCCTAACGTTACCACTGTTCTCACATGCCTCTGTTTTTCACAGTTAACGCCATCAAGTCATCACCACAACCGTAGCGGTGGTTCAATATCACCACAGAAATCATTATACTATCATCATTAACACAATTCACTACTACCTCCGTTTTCACTTTCACCGTCGTATCAACACTGTAAAATGTATCATTATAGTCAGATTATCACAACCACAACCACTACCACCACCGCCGCCGCCGCCACCACCACCACCACCACCACCACCACCACCACCACCACCACCACCACCACCACCACCACCACCACCACTACCACCACCAGAGTTTTCATTATTACCTTCTTGCCCGTTTCCATATCATCGCAACTTTCATCGTGACCTTAACATCACCATCGTCTTAGCTTCACCATCGTCATAGCTTCACCATCAGAGAGTAAATCTTATGTTCCATTTGAGAATAATATACTCACGTCATATTTTCATTTTTTTCTCGGGGATATCAACATAATGTTACTGATAGATTGCAGGTCATAGTTTTTTTTAACAAATCTGAGGCGGTGCATATTCTCATAATGTTCTTCCTATTTTGTTCTTATTTCATTTTTATTCATTCATTCATTCATTCATTCATTCTGCCAAGGGATGGTCTTTCATGCAAACCCAGCATTCTCCGGTCTTTCCTACTTTCTGCCTTCCTCTTTGTCTCCTCGTATGATCCACATATCTTAATGTCGTCTATCATCTGATATCTTCTTCTGCCCCGAACTCTTTTCCCGTTCACCATTCCTTCCAGTGCATCCTTCAGTAGGCAGTTTCTTCTCAGCCAGTGATCCAATCAATTCCTTTTCCTCTTTCTGATCAGTTACAGCATCATTTTTTCTTCATCCATTCTTCCCAACACAGTTACGTTTCTTATTCTGTCATTCAAAATTATGTATTTCTAGATACTCGTATAGGTGAAATTCTGAGGTTTCTTATCTCACTTTTTGTTTAAGTATACCTCTATAACTTTCTGTCTTCACGATAATTTTTTCTTCTTATTCTGTTGACTATCAAAGTTCAGTAACTATGAAAACATAAATGTGACTATTATTTGGCAAAATTTCGATTTATCTTTATTGTTGGTAAAATAACATGTACAGAATTACAAACAGAATTCTTCCCTGAAGTAGTAAAATCTCGTGCTCAATTTTATGGTGTTGCAAATAGGCCTGTATTTAAAATCGCGTCAGCAACCGCATTAATATTATTATTATTATTATTATTATTATTATTATTATTATTATTATTATTATTATTATTATTATTATTATCATCGTCGTCGGTATACAGTAGAATACGGTAAGAAGTAGGTCTAATAACAAATTTGTATGTTGTAGACGTTGCAGCAGACTAATGAGGTAGACTTACAAAATATTCAAATAAACCGGAAAATTTGCATTCCTTTATCCATCAGTGCAAAGCGAAGAAAAGTCATTTGAATAGAATACAAAGGTTGTAACTAGAGAGCTATCCTTAAGACGTCCCTTCAACCTATCTGAAGGTCTCTTTCCATACCGTCTTGCCTGCGACGTAGTTAAAGGAATTTGCATCTCCAAGCGTTATAAATATTAATTCCACATTTAAAAGTTTTCTTCTCTTTTAGTCCTGCAGCTATGCTCCCTCCCCCAACCATCCCTTACAGTGTTGTTGTTTCTCGTGTATATAAGGAAAGTTAGATGGCTGGAAGGGGGTGCTGATGTGAGATGCAAGAGGATGGGGATTTTGCTTCTCTTGAGCTTTGCCCGAATATCAAACAACCGTGTTTTGCATAAAATACCCACTAAAGCCCCTCAACTTTCATCGTATATGGGTGCGTAGAAGGTTCCTAGCATGTCGTCATTGCTATCTCTTTCTCTTTCTCTCTTTCCAGTTCTTAAGCTCTTATATCTATACGTTTGCTCTTCTTAATTTCGTTTTCTTTCATTTTAATTTTCTTGGTAAACGTTGTATTTATTTTAACGATTGCTAATAGTGAGATCTGTTTCTTGCCATTGTCATCGAATCAATAATCAGTAACATATTATTATTATTATTATTATTATTATTATTATTATTATTATTATTATTATTATTAGTGTGCAAATATTATATACATTTTATACGCCAGATTATGTATATTTTCAGCGAAGATTGAGAACTTTCTTACAAAGAGGCCTATCTAAAATTTTGCAGCTTTTTATATTTTAGACCTAGCTTTTCTCGTTTTTAAGTGGATAGGACATGTAGTAAGAGTCCAAAAACAAAACGAAATTATGGTAACAAGGCAATGTATAGGCTATCTATTATAAAATATAGCAGCCACAATGTCCTTTGTATTTCATCAACTTTTGATTCTATTGATTTGAAATTTTTAAGACAGATTATGAAAACTGAGATGAACGTAATCTATAAATTTTAATTTTCTAGCGAATATAGTATAATATTTTTTTATAAAATACTTTTAAAAATGTTGAAAATAAACTAAAACCATTGACAGATAAATGCCAGTTTCTTTAAAAAACTAGTGGAAGGATTTGAATGATTTTTTATACAGCATACAGACGACATTCATTTCATTTTGCTATCTTGAATTACTTTCGTATGTTAATCTGTGAATGATTTTTAATTTTAAAAAATACGTTGATACATAATTAATGAAGCCCTAAAGTAAATCAATTCCAGCAATTCTGTTATATCCCATGCTTCAGTATACTTGCAAGCTAAATGACGAACATTATCATATGATAATTGACGTAGGCTATATTTGTATAAATCATGCCATAATAAAATTAATCTTAGTACATTTAATAATATAATTAACTAATTGGCACTCTTGTTCCTCGGTGAATATGTGTTGGCTCGTGTATCGCGAACCATATTTTCCACCTATGTCATCACCTTCTTAAACTTATTCATTTAATAACATAATGACGTGCGTGATATGTTACAGGCCTACTTCGAAGCTGCAGCTCTTAATGAGAGTTTTCCTTCACTGGCAGACTTTGCTGCTTTCTGAACAATTTCATTGGATAATTCATGCTTATTATTTTTTTATGTAGGCTACGTAATTGTAATTTTATTGTTCATGTTATAGTTGTAATCCCCTAGTAGAGGGGCAGAGAAGGCCTGATGGCCTTATCTCTACCAGGTTAAATAAATAAATACTAAATACTACGTCCGATCAATTTTATGCCCTAAAAACAAATATAATATAATTAGTAAATTGGTTGTATAAAACTTTTAAAATGTTTTTTTTTTTTTTTTCCACAGTATTGTTAAATTAATGTTGTGTGGCAGTTTTGAACACTGTTCAGATGTTCTCCCAATGAACTGTTCAAATGTGCCCCACATAATTCTGTCAAGTACGACCATTCATTAAATGGAATAAGAAGTAAATATTAGAGATCTACAATCATTTTCGAAAAATGAATTCATTAGGCTTTAATATTACATAATGAAACTCACGTCTGAATTGTTCCGATAAAACCTCAACCTCACTTATCCTAACCAGGATTTGAACCCGGGCACACTCGTTACACGGTCAGGCATGCTAACCGTTACTCCATAGCGGTTATATATAGTTTTCTACGGGCTTGGTCTACCACAATGTTTTTTTTTCTCTATCACGAGACCGGTCTCTTCAATTTTGTTATTATCAGACAGCGTATTTTCGGTCCCGATGCTGAACGTTAAATGTAGACCTATGTCAGTTACAAAGAGGTCACTGAACTCAATGCTACGCTCCCTCCATACGCCAAGGGACGTGACGTTTTGTCGCTTTATAGGGACCGAAAATTCGCTGTCTAATTAACCTATAAGCTTCTACATTGACGACAATTTGCATAGTCCCATAATTTATTGATTTAGAGATCTGAGAGTTCTGAAGCTTCTCAGTCTATTACATGAAACAATGTCTATTGCATTCATGCTAACACTGAATAAGGCCAATTTGCATTTGTAGAGACAAGTCTTGTTTCCCGGCATAAATTTGAAAAAAAAAGTAATAATAAAAAAATAAAAATAAAAACAAATTAAAAAACAGCTTTAGTTGTTGTTTATTTATCTCATTTACCATAGCATCTAGAAAGTAATCGAAGCATTATTTTGTGAACAAAATTGTATTTTTTGAGCGCTCATTCCGTCGGATTCCGGCCAATTAGTCACTCGTAATGAGTGCACCTCTGTACATAGTGCGCTGGACATTGTGCCACTGTCATGGCTATATTCTGTGACACAGTACATGACGGTAGGCCACCAAAAGGGAAAAATGAGAGGTACAACTTAAACTGAGAGGATTCGATCCGCCATCGGAACTGGAATCCGATGAGACTTAGTGGATAAAGCGTCAGCACGTAGAGCTGAAAACCCGGGTTCGGGTCCCGGTGCCGGAGAGAATTTATTCTGTTCTATCCATCCTTCATCACCACTGTCTTAGTTAGTCCCGGAGCAATGAAATATATATTGGCCCTGATTAACAAATATTAAATTATTTCTTACTGCTCACAAAGATATTGAATATTTCGTGAGTGATATACAAGTTGAACCCTAAGTAATGTCATTAATTTCAGAGGGTTATTATTTGAGACATAAAAAAAGGGTTTAATACAGTTTTGCTCGTTTATACGTCCTTTTCGAGATAAAAATTGTTTCATATGGACTATTTCAGAGCTTGTTTTGGGAAAGCTATTGATTTAATTCCCAATGTGCTCAGTTAATTTAAGAGAGCATTATATTATGATATGACATTGTTAACAGAATTTCAGTTTTGTCCTTTAAACGTGCAGAAATTTGATCTCAACATATGTAACTTTTCGTTTTGAAAAGGAATTTTAAAATGTTACTTTTTTCGGATCAAATTTCTGCACATTTAAAGACAAAACTAAAATTCTTTCAATATTTTATCAACAGTAATCTCATTAGAGGTTTTGATTTTATCGATCTAGAGAAAATCAAAACTCGAGTGGGATTTAATTTACTATTACACGATTAGAAGAAAGTATATAAACGAAGTACTCCATTACAATAAAATATTAATTGACTTACGAAAATACAACTGTCTTCAATTAATGTATTATTGTACATGTGAACATTGCAAATATTACGTTAGATGCATGCTAAATGGCAGTGGTGTGTTATAATTATGTGATGTTATCAGGTGTGCCAACTATGGAATCTTCATTGAACTCTGTAGACAGTTACTAGTCAAGAAGGCTTTGTTGATTCAATTTCATTTTTTATTAAAACAGTTGCATTCCACTTCAATTATCCGGATCCCAGTAATCAACGTCACTTTACAAATGATTTTCAATAAATCTTAGTATTAAACAATCTCTGATACGTGACTATCCATAATATCAGATAGCAGAAGCTATAACATAACCTAAATAATATAAACAAGTGTTTTAATTAAACGTTTTAATTAGGGATGATAAAATAAACAAGAAAAGTTTTAATTAATGATGATGACATAAAAAATAAACATGAATAATTTTAAAAGAAATAATTATTGAAAGTACAATTTTCAAATTTGAGTGCTTTAGTGGTTGGTGTTAGTGTTTTATATTAGACGTGTGCGTAAAAGAAGTGCAACTCGTTGATGTACATGATGTATTCCTCAACTTATTCAGGATTTCCGAATGATGCTCTTCATTTATTTGTAAATAGGAGTTCAGGGAAGATGCATAGGTATAACCAGTGATCTTTATTAATTCTTGTTCTTGAATGCCAATGCGAGTCATATTTGAAACTGCTGTGCATCGACTGGAGTGGTTTGTAATTTTCTGTGTATGTGTGTGTGTTTTTTTTTTTTTGACGTCCAGACCACCGCAGTTTGAAATGTTGGCAAACAAAGAAACAAATGCTAGGGACGCGATAAAATTAAACAAATGCTAGGGACGCGATAAAATTGTGCGATAAGCAGCCATGATTGGTTGAAATACGTCCTTTCGTACCGTTTTATTGGTCAAAAGTAGTATGACGTAGTAAAAGTGTAATAGTCATAATACACCGCTCTCTCAAATTGGCTGAGCATATTGGGAATTAAATCAATGGGTTTCCCAAAACACTCTATGAAATGTTACATATAAAACAATTTTTTCTTCTGAAAAAGGAAGCAAAAAAGAGCAAAATTGTAAACTTTTTTGTTTGAAATATCTCAAAGAATAACCTCCTGAAATTAATGCTATTACTTACGGTTCACTCTTTATAATACGTCTGTCTGTGTAGATAGGCTATAGAATATTTCGTGCGTGATATACGTAAAATAAATCTGTGCTGTGTAGATATTAAGTGTTTTCTCCCTTAATTAAGTAGAAAATTAATAGGTAATGACTTTTATTTTCTGTTCCAAACTTGAATACTTGTTTTATAATGCATTTTATTTACTGAACTTCTTAAATAATTTTTAAAAAGAAATGAAGGAAATTATAAAACTCTAAAAAGATTTTGATTATAACGACAGTATACATACAATAAATTTGGTAAGATACAACGCAGATATATTCTTCCTCCTTGTTGTGGTGCCCTGAATTAAATATTTCAACGGTTAATATGAATAAATACTATAAATAACAAAACTATGGGTCTCGTGTGGAAGATGTCCTAAAAGAATACGGCAGACGTCAGATTTTAACAATAGGAAACCGTATTTTTATTGTTAATCTAGAAAATGTGCTAAGGTAGCAGATAGCTTTTGCTGCGCTCTGCCGGTGGAACAGAAGAACTTGTGTCGCACTCATGAATAAAGGCGGGCACAACAATAGGTTACCCCTTCTGACGTCATGAACACAACGGACCAATAGGAGAGTAGCTAAGTCGTTTGTGTCACGAGCGATTTATTGAAGTCTTGGTGGAGATTGCGTAAAAGTCGACCAAAGTTATCGGGTATACTCTTAGAATAAGAAGGAGCTGAGAATAATTGCACAGATATTCCATGAAAAATTGGTCGTTTTCTTCCATTCGAGCAGAAATTTTGGTTATGACGCTCGGCGGGATGAATTTCAGTATTAAGTGCTGGAAAATTAAACATACTGAACGTTAATCCTAATTGTTATTTTTTTAGAAATGCGCTTTTCCTTACTGCCCTTAATAATTTATGTTAATATATTCACCATAACTTTCGTTTAAGACATGAATTCCTCGTCCTATATGATGAAAAATTATGAATTGAATACTAGGAGAATGATTTAAATATTTGATTTTATAACAACCTACATGTGCCTCGATTAACGGATTGTTTTACAGCACTATTGCGTACCTGTACGTGAGATTTTGTGGTGAATTTATTATCTTGGGTCAGATTTTCTCTAAATATGATCTTTTCTTTTCCA
This sequence comes from Periplaneta americana, assembly GCF_040183065.1. Lineage (NCBI taxonomy): Eukaryota > Metazoa > Arthropoda > Insecta > Blattodea > Blattidae > Periplaneta > Periplaneta americana. Next base: position 157,493,647 of record NC_091118.1, on the reverse strand, counting down.
TTCCTATTCTTTGTTTCATATTCATCATGTTGCACACACATATATATATATTTTTTATTTTATTTAGAATATTAATGTGCGAAACAACAGCACAAGGCCAATTACAGCACAGGTACAAAACGAAACAAAACAACAAATAATGATGAGAATGAATGATAGAAAATGGCAATGAGATGAAATACAATCAATATAATAGTCTGCATTAATCAGTTGACCAAAATGCAACAAAATAAATAGCACAAATAATATTATTAAAATTAGTTCAATGAGATAATTAAAATAATGGCAATTAATAAAATGTATTACAAATGAATTAATGAAATCATATAAATGAAGACAGGAATCATATAATTAATATTGTAAAGTTATGCAAATGACGAGAATAGTATGATACATATCTAACAATGGCGTAAATAATAAAACTGACATAAAACTCGAAAAGTATTACTACACATTAAATGGATCCAAGTTCAATCCATGCAAATTAGCATATTTAATACATCTGCAGACCGGAGAGAGAGATTTAGAATTCCTATTATAAAACAATTTATGAAATCTTAAACCCTTAGCAGGAATATGAAGAATGATATTGCTTATGAAAGATTCACAATCAATATCACCCTTAATGACTTTACAAAAAAATAAATAATCAAGATCCTGACGTCTGGTAAACAAACTACCGCAATTAAAATATTTGCAATTAGTCTCATAGTTATATAATAATAATAATAATAATAATAATAATAATAATAATAATAATAATAATAATAAAGTAATAATAATAATAATTATTATAATAATAAAGTAATATATTATTATTATTATTATTATTATAATAAAGTAATATATTATTATTATTATTATTATTATTATTATTATTATTATTATTATTATTATTAATTCATGGCAGTTGAGGAAGTGGCACGCCTAGCGCGTGCTATGGACCATTATTTTAATCTTGGTACCAGATATCTTGGCAAAAAATTTTATATGATTTTTCCCCTAGTTTGTCATTGTATCCAATACGATCGATTGCAAATCTTTCTCTGGTGGATAATTTATAGTGACAGTAGAAACAATGCTGAATAAAGTACGTACTTGACAAAGTCGTTACCTAAATCAGGAAATGAATTTGGGTCAACATGATGCAAGAATATTGCTTGACACCGTTCTAAACGAGTGCTCGAAATGAATAGATAAACATATATTATGATGATTTAAATAAACGAACAAGTGAATGACTGATTCAATGCACAAATTAAATATGAACGAGTATTTAGGAATTTATTAATAATAAAATAATATACTAATTTTATTAATTGAAAAATAGACGTATAGATTAATAAATAAGAAATGAATAAAGATAGTTATTTCATTACATTAATAAAAGGGTAAATAAATAATTTATTATTATAGTAATTATTATATAAAAAATTGAATGTAGGAGTGACATGAGATTTTAAGCTTTCACGGTGATTTAATAAAAACAAATCAAGAAACGTGTGATTTAATTAGTAAATTAATTAATGAAACAGTACATGAATAAATAAATTCATATTTAGATTGATAAATTAATGAAATTATAAATAAAAATATTTAAATAGACACATTTGGATTCATAAATGGAATTATTGGGTAGCATATATTGAATGCATAAATTAATATATAAATTCGTTTAGGGCGCAGAGAATTAAAAAAATGAAAACACGATTAATTTGATCAATAAGTGATGGAATGTATGACAGATTGTACACAAGATTAACTGAATAAGTAAATGTATAATTAAATTGAAAACATAGTTATTAAATTAATTATTTAATAAGCAAATGTAAAGAAATGTTAATCAGGCGTTAAAGTGATAAATAAAATGAATGTACAAACTAATAAATGATTTGATTGAAAAATGTGATACAAAATTTAACTGACAGTGTCGATGTCCATTGAATGCGTAACTGAAAACACAAGTAAGCCTAAATACACATTATGAGAATGGAAATGATTAATTAAACAGTTATTTGAATAATTCATTCATTCAATAGCTATGCGTTCATTAATTCCTTACTTATTCATTTTAGAATTTGTTTTCGAAGTCATTCGTTCCCTAATTTAAGCTATTTCTTTTCAAAATTTCCTTTCAGTTATTCATTGACTGAAATAATGAACGAATGAACGAATATTGAAATTGAAGAACATAAAATTGAATAAGTGAATGAATTAATAGTGGTTAAGCAATTAAATTAATAAAGACAGTAACTACTGAACTCAGAATTAATAAGTAAAAATAAAAAATGTAGGCCTAATTAATAAAAGTATATTCAGTAGTGAATATGGAGCAATGAATGAATGAATAATCGAAACAAGGAGTAAACAAGCGCAATTAAATGAGAGGATGATTAATGAATGCATAGTTAGTAACTGAATGAATTAAGTAAGGAATGAAGGAAATATCTGAACGACCAGTAACTTCCTGAAGATTTCGCTTTTTAGAGAAGATGGACCAGACTAATACGACTAAACCTCATTGGTACAAGAAGAAGAATAAGGGAAATATTAAACTCACAATTCAATAAATAAATGAAAGAACGGATAAAATAATTAATGAACGTGGTCAGAAAGTAAATATAAAAATTATTAAACGCACAATTCGTTAAGGAAATGTAATCATATGATTTAATTAACGCATAAAGTAACCAAGGAGCGCATGAGTCAATGAATGAATGAATAAATAAGAGAATTGCTCAACGTGTAATTCAACAAGTGAATGCATGAATAGGCCATATGAAATTAATAATGAGCCTTTGAATAAATAAGCATGGATAAAGTAGGCTTAACTGATGAACGCATGAATCTTCAAGAGAATTACAGAACGAGTATAATTCAATAGGCCTATGTGAAAGAAAGAAATAAGATAGGAAGGAAAGAAATAAGAAAGAAAGAAAGAAAGAATAAAAGAAAGAAAGAAAGAGAAGTACCGGTAATTAGTAAACTCAAACTAAGTTAAGTCAAAGTAACTGAAATACATGAGTCTATGAATACATGAATGATTACATTAGATAATTATTATTATTGAGTGCTTAATTCAGTGAGTGACTGCAGTGGTTCCCAAATTGGGGGTCGTGTAAAGAGCTGAGCAAGATCGCTGGATGATTTACAAAATAAATAAAAAATCACATTATTAACATAATTAATTTTGTATATAGAAACAAAAATAAAAAAACGTTTAACATAAAAGTAAAGATAAATTCAGCAGTTACAAAGTAAAAAGTAATTAATGTGATAATTGTGCCGATTTTTCATAAAGTAGCTTCTCAAATTTTGACTAAGTATTCGATACGCACAGTGATATCAATTTCAACTTCAAGGAGATTTCTCGCTTTTGTTTTTATGGTAGTCATAGACGAGAAACTTATTTTGCATAAATACGATGTTGCAGATGTTGTCAAGTTTCTTTTGCTAGCTCGAGATAATCTTTTGATGCAGAACTGGTCTATAATGTGCAAAAAAAAAAAATGTAGTTTCAACATTCCATCAGTAGATATATGTTACATTGAGTTTCTCCCTCAGTTTTTATTTTTATTTTTATTTAAGGTTGAACGCAACTGTCTAAAAACGGATTCAGTATCCATCTGTGATAGTTGTAATTGTTTTCAATTTCCTCTGCAAAATACTCAGAAAACTTTTGTTTAAATTCGTACTTTGCGCGGTATCCATTGATTTTGAGTGAACTTATAGTTGCTTGCAATTTTACAGGGATTTGTATTTTGCGAATAGGGTCAAGAACCAGAAAAGTATTGAGAGGTCGAAAACAGAACTCTCGCCCAAAAGTGGGTTGCGCCTTCAGAAAATTTGGGAACCACTGAGTGAATGAATAATAAATTAAGAAATTAATGAACGAATAAATGAATGAGTACATAAAACGGAACAGGTAAATGTATGTATGTACAGTATGTATGTATGTATGTATGTATGTATGTATGTATGTATGTATGTATGTATGTATGTATGTATGTATGTAAATGTTATGTTTTGTTTAACAACGCTCGCAACTGCCGAGGTTATATCAGCGTCGCCGGTGTGCCGGAATTTTGTCCCGCAAGAGTGCTTTTACATGCCAGTAAATCTACTGCCATAAGCCTGTCGCATTTAAACACGCTTAAATGCCATCGACCTGACCCGGGACCGAACCCGCAACCTCGGGCATAGAAGGTCAGGGCTATATCAACTGCGCCAACCAGGCCGACTGTCTGTATATAGGTATGGTAACAATTACAATTCGTAGTAGCAGCAGCAGTAGTAGTAGTAGTAGCCTAGACTGCTCGGCCTTATAGGCTTTGACGGTAACAACTTTCATCAGGTTTGCTATGCTGCCATCTAATTGTTACATAAGGAGTCACGTTATAACTGCCATTTGAATTGCATTAGAGACTATACTGTCATCTCGTGTTCGTTTACGGCGGACGGGTGGCGATCCTGGCGGTTGTTCTCTTCAAAGTGCTACAGATTTTAACATAGGGATGAGTAATCTGTTATATATGTGATCTGGGGTAGTAGTAATTGAATGTGAAAACCTAAACTAAAGAAAATGTTTCTAAATAAATGAAGTATTATTTAAAATGAACATAATTTGTCAACCTAATTAAGACATATCAATTATTCACATGTCAACTTAATAATTACATATGAAATTAATTAATTACACATCAACTTATTTAACTATGTATTAACGTAAGTACACATCCTAATTATATATTGAATTGATTATTTACGCACGAACATATTTAGTTACGTGTGAACTGAATTAGCTAATTTGCATGATACCTTAAATTACTGTACTTTTAAATTTCCTCGGAGAACGACAGCATTAAAAAGTAACTGAAGGCAGCTCATTCCAATTTTTTATTGTTCTACTTAAGAATGAAAATATTTACCGTCATGAGTCTCTTGCATTTGTCCTGGATCGAACTCACTACCCTTATCAATTTGTAATCATCACCGACTGAATGAATAAATAAGTGAAGTAATCAATAAATTATTAGGAAAAATGTTTTAATAGTTGGATGAATTACGTGAAAATTCAAATTAATAAACTATTTGAATGAGAATATAACTGAAGACTTTCCCGGAGTAAGGGTGTAACCTACTAATTTATAATACAGGTTTCAGGAGAAAGGAAAATAATTTCAGGGGCATATTTCGTTGGGCCTATATTTACTAGCAGAACCATTTGATTAATCAAGGATACATGTTTATTCAGCTCTTCTTCTTTGTTGCATAGAGGGCAATTTGGATTTGTGTAAATTCCTATTTTATTCAAGTGTTTGGCCAAATAATCGTGTTCTGTAAGCAGTCTGAATTTTGCTACTGCAGATTTACGTGGGATTTCTGGAATAATTTCTGTTTTTTTTTATTAAAATGCTCCATTTTTTATCTTTGGCTTTGGTACATAGTGCTTGGTTTTGTTTGATTTTATATTTATTTTTAATTAATCTTTTGATGGATGTAAAAGGTTGGCTTGTATTTGTATTCTGAATTAAATTGGATCCTTTTTTGGCAAGAAAGTCAGCAGTTTCATTTCCAGCAATTCCGCAATGTGCAGGTATCCATTGCAATTGAATTCTTTTCTGTAGTTTTTGAAGTTGTTGGATCATTTTGTGACATTCTTTCATTTGGATTGACATCATTTTATATGACTGAAGATCATCTCATAACCTATGAAGTTCTACCTGATGGATCCACCACAGAGAAATATTGGAGAGCAAGAACGCTAATGGCTTCGTTGCCAAAGCCCGGCATTAGATAACAACAACAACAACAGTTTATTCAGCTCTTGGATGCAATAATTTATTGTTATAAATGAATGCTTCGATATTATTTTTTTTCACCGAAGTCACATTTCATTAATTTCATGTTAGATCCTTTTTCGGGGGAGTCTTTAATTATATAACAGATAGATACTGAATGCAGGAATTAACACAAAAGTAAATAAACACGCAAGCAGAACTTAATAAAGGCATGAATAGCCTATGTGCATAAAATAGGGTAGCAATGAAGGAATGAGTGAATGACTGCACGAATAAATAAATAAATAAATTAATTAATTAAATAAATAAATAAGTAAGTAAATAAGTAAATAAATGAATGAATAAATAAATAAATAAGTAAATAAGTAAATAAATAAACAAATAAATAGTTGAATAAATAAATAAACAAATAAATAAATAAACAGTTGAATAAATAAATTAGCAAGTTAATAAATATATTCACAAGTAAATAAATATATTAATAAGTAAATAAATATATTATTAATAAATAAATATGTTGATAAGTAAATAAGTTTTCCATTGTCACTTAACTGTAAACTTTATTTCTACACATAGTTAATACAGATTTATTTATTATATAATATTATTTATGCTAAATTAAAATACTTCTTTAAATTAAAGGAGCATTTTCTTGTTGTAATGCCAATGCAGCAAACTTTCTAAATGAAGTTACAGGTACAAAGCCACCGGCGTAGCTCGGTCGGTTAAGACGCTTGCCTGTCGATCCGGAGTTGAGCCCGGGCGCGGGTTCGATTCCCGCATTGGCTGATTATCTGGTTGGGTCTTCCCGAGGTTTTTACCTAACCGTAAGGCAAATATCAGGTAATCTATGGCGAATCCTCGGCCTCATATCGCTATCACCAATCCCATCGACGCTAAATAACCTCGTAGTCGATACAGCATCGTTAAATAACGAAGTAAAAAAAGTACAGGTACAACATAAAAATACAAACCTTTGTACTAATACATAGCTTTGAAAATACTTTGATAAGATTATGGTTTGTAATTATTGTAAATAATTAAATTAATCTATACTAATAATAAATCTGTAACCGAAATTTTTCTGGTAATTTTCGATTTTCCATAAACAATTGGTCCTAACATATATAATTAACCACCCTGAAACCGAAAATCGCTTTTTTGAAATTTTTGTTTGTATGTCTGTCTGTCTGTCTGTCTGTCTGTCTGTCTGTCTGTCTGTTTGTTACCTTTTCACGCGATAATGGCTGAATGGATTTCGATGAAAATTGGAATATAAATTAAGTTCGTTGTTACTTATATTTTAGGCTATATGGCATTCAAAATACATTATTTAAAAGGGGGGTTATAAGGGGACCTGAATTAAATAAATCGTAATATCTCTCGTATTATTGATTTTTGTGAAAAATGTTACATAACAAAAGTTTCTTTAACAATCATTTGAGATAAGTTTTATTCTTTGAAAAATTTTGATAGGACTGATATTTAATGAGAGAAATGAGTTTTAAAATTAAAATAACTGCCATTTAAGCTGTGTAACGAAATAAAAAACAAATGACTTGGTCTATAAGGGGCCTTGGACAATAACAATCGAAAGCTATGAAAGATAGCCTACAGAGAATGTTTCTGTGTTTGTATGAAGTAATATCGGAAGCTAAATTAACCGATTTGTATAATTAATTATTATTTCACCATTAGAAAGTGTAGTTTCTCTAGATGGACATAATACTATAATGTTATTACAGTAACTTCTGATATAATAATGTAATATAATATAATATAATATATAATATAATATAATATAATATAATATAATATAATATAATATGTAATATAATACTATATAATATAATATGTAATATAATACTATATAATATTATATAATATAATTTAAGTTATTTGAAGGGTTCAGAACCATAGTGGGCCAAGCGCCATTTACTGAAGACGTAGAAAACAACAAGGGTTAAAATTAAGCTATTACCATAATTCAATGGAAACATATAGCAAGTAAAATAAAGTATACACATTAAATCTAAATGATGTCAATGTTCATTAAACTATGGGTGCATGTAATAACAATTAAGAAACATGTTAAAGGAATTGTCATTGCACCAAATGAGTGCTTTCTGGACCAAAATGATCGCATTTTAATTATTTAAATACAATTTAAATTAAGTAACATATTAAACGATTTATCCTTCTATCAAACACGAATGTTCCCTGGACCAAACGTCCTATTTTAATTATGTAATTCCTTTAAACTTATTTCTAACAGGTGCAGCGGAGCGCACGGGTACGGCTAGTATGTAAATAAATGAGTAGCTTAATATCAAAGGCGGACCTCTGATCTCAGATCGAAATTTATATAGCTGTGGATTTTTATACAGTTTTTCATTCTGTTTCCAGTTATAGTGAAACCACATGCAAATTCTAACACTACATTTATAAAATAAATTGTGTTAGGCCTAAATATTACAAAGAACACTGTGAAACAAAAAATTGTCTCTAGATCAAAACTACGGAGACGACAGATGTCCGCCTTTGATATTAAACTACTCAAATATATTAATAAATAAATGAATGTATTAATAAGTTAATTAATTAATTAATTAATAAGTTAATACATAAATATTATTGCGGAATCTTTATTTATGTAGTACACGAGCGAAATAATGAATAAATAGAAGAAAAACAAGTGAATCTGTAGGTTTATTTAAATGGTTAATTACAAAAAAGTGAATACATGTAAGTGAACCAGTAAATTCTTGAATAAATGAGCGATTTGTTAAAAGTGAATGAATGACTGGACATATGAATAAATATGAAGTAATAAACAATTAGAAAAAGTGTAAAGGCAAAACGAGAAGCTGAATTTTAACATTTATAACCAAGTATTATTGCTCGAATATGGTACGCATCCCAACGGTCTACTTAAAGTTGACAGAATTCTTTTCTATAATACTTTTAAGTTCTGAAGTACAGAAATTTGCATAATGAAGTTCCTTATGCCGGCTTAGGTCGTTACGATCGACAATTATGGTCCTTGTCAAAATTAGTAATCAGTAAGACATTACAATATGAACCGGTTTACGTATGAATTCCAGTAACATGGACGACCTTTTGTTCCAATGCAGAAAACTGTTCTTGGCAAAGGGCTGGCGCGCAACCAGAGGCTGTTAAAATGGGGAGAAGGAAGAAAAAAGTGCATTACATGAACATGATTCTGTGGTTCATAAAATGGAAATCCGCCAAAATCAATAGGTTGTTGTAACCTCATTATCTCATTCATTTATTACAGAGGATTTTGAACTAGATATAAAACGCCGTTTTCTTTTTTGTTCCTATCCTCTATTGCGCAATATATTCAGTTTATATTTAGGTCGTAACGTTGTGTAAATCTGTAGATATGACCTAGAGGGAACAGCAGAAAATTCTAGAAACTGCTAAAATATGAGATTTAATATTCGGCGTGTGTATGTGTGTGTATGGTCACCGTACAATCTGCGCTCTCACAGACATAGAAAGAAGGGAAATGGAGGATAAAGGAATAAAGAAGGTGGTTGGAAGGAAGGGGAGATACCTCGACGAAAATCCATTAATTTCTATTCATCGCCACTTCTGAAGAACAATTTTCTTCCATCTAAGATCTCTTTTTTTTTTTCTTCTTTCCCTGAATTTTTCTTTTATGCTACTTTAGTGCTTCGATTTTTGGATTTCAGAAGAGAATTTTTCTTACTTCTTTCTCATATAAAAGTTTGTATTAAAGTATATGAGGTACAGCTAAAGTTGCTGATTTTGTTCGAATGTTGTTGCGGTATTATTAGTTTTCTTGTAAGGTGGTTCAGAAATTTGTAAACCAGAAATTCGTTCTTAATGTTATTCACATTTATCTTTTGACCAAACAAGACGAGAGTTCGATTCTGAATGCGTATATATGAACTTATATGTGTGTGTATGTTTAGTGACATTTGTTGTAGAAACAAACATTCAGTTTGTATAGGGTGGGTTGGGGTAATTTGAGTATAAAAACAGTCTTTTTTAAATTTGGAAACTCATAGCCTGTTACCATGTCTTTCACTACATCAAACTACTTTCGACCACTAAAACGGTACGAAAGGACGTGTTTCAACAAATCATGGATGTTTATCGCCTCGATTTTATCACTTCCATAGCATTTGTTTTTATTACATCCCTAGCATTTGTTTGTTTTTATCTCTTCCCTAGCATTTGTTTCTCGTTTGCCAACATTTAAAACTGCAAATTCTTTACGGTACTATAAAACATGCTTTGCGATCATCATTTGTTTACCGCAAAAATAGTCAACTGAAAATGGCGGCTCCGTTCCAAAGTTTTGATGAAGGTAACATTAGTGAAATATGATTTTCGGAAATTAATTAATATTTTATTGTAGTAGAGTACTTCATTTCTTCTAATCTTTATATACTTTCTTCTAATCGTGTAATAGTAAATTAAATCCCACTCGAGTTTTGATTTTCTCTAGATAAATCAAGCCCTCTAGTGAGATTACTGTTCATATAATTTTCCAGTCAATTTTTTTATATGTTAGCACTGTGACCTTCTAGAATGATTCTATTGCATTTCAAAGTATGTGGCCTCTCATTATGGCAATAATAACTTTAAGTTTAACTGTACTAAATTTATCCCATTGATAGGAAAATTTGGGTATAATGTGTATTATGGAAGTAAAAATTGCTTTAAAGTCCTTATAAAATTAACATAGGTGATCAGAACGTTGTTTAGCACAGGGTACATTTTGAATACTTACTATGAAGAGTGTACGTACATAAAAAACATACAGCATTTCTCAGAAGATACCATTTTAGTTGTTTTGTGTGTAAACAATAAGAGTTAGAAAAAAAAGTTTTAGTAAAAGTTGTTTCTTTTTAAAAGTAGTTTCCAATGGTACCTTCAATGAGCCATATTCTCATTTGAAATTTCGAAGTTGACCACAGATATCCATACTTCCGGTTTGTTATGGGAAATGGTACTACCACCAATCGATTCTTTACACAGATTTCGGTTATCAAATTTTTTTATGAACAACCAGTATCACATTGTTTTCGAGAAAAAAAGGCTGATGTGGATGGTCTGAAACACCGGTATAATTAGTTAAAAATATTTTCTTTGACGTATCATATTTTTCAGTTTATGGTGATATGTTTGTATAATTTTGTCTTTTATTGGATATAGGCCTATTTATAGACCTGTACTTCGTTCCATAATCTTTGACAGGAGAAGTAAACATTGCCGGCAGAGGAGGAGAGAAGAATAATTGCTATTCAACCAATGGAAAAGGTCTCATTCCACGCTTGTCTTGAAGTCGGGCGGGGGTAGAACGTTTCTGACAATGCGTGCAGCTCTGCGTTGTGTAACTTTCTTCTTTCTCCTGTAACTTCATCCCTCTTAGCCCCAAATATTTTTCTAAGCACCTTATTCTCGAACACCTTAACCTCTGTTCATCTCTCAAAATGTGAGTCCGATTTTCACAACCATACAGAACAACCGGTAATATAACTGTTTTATAAATTCTAACTTTCAAATTTCCTTTATGCAGACTGAATGACAAAAACTTCTCAACCGAATAATACCAGGCATTTCCCATATGTGTAACTTCATTGAATGTGTGAAAAGCATGTTTTCTATTTCGCACAAAACATTTGCGAACGTGAATGTGTCACAGTTTGTAAGCTTTCTTTTGTATTCTATTATTATGAGGAATGGAAAAAGAAAACATACATAATACGTTTTTACATAACATGTGAGTTGTGTATATGAATAATTATTGTCAAACACTGGACCAACAACAGTGTGAATGACGTTGAAACGACATCATGTCAGACTTCCAACTGAGGCAACACAGTGCATTTTGACAAGAGACATGACGTCTTAAGTAACAACGTTTTTAGTGTGTCGTTGATATGTAGCCTATTGTAACTGGCAATATTTATGTAACCAAGCTTTTCAATTACAAAGACAATCCAGATTCCATGAGAATACTATCTTAATTGATCAATAATTATAGTCTATAAAGAGAATGTCCCATTTATCTTGTGCACCTACTATAACTTTTTTGTTTGGATAGGTATTGGAATTTTTGTTTTTGAGCATTATGTTAGAACGAGGGGCTAACATGAGTGTGGAGATTTGGTGCATGTAGCTACATTATGGTACAAGATACACGTGACGTCATCAATTTTTCAAGTAGAACTACATATTTTAATCATGTTACATTGATTACACACATTAAGACGAGTTCAAAAATGTATCACAATGTCACCTTCCCAATCTATAACAACAACAAAATGCAAAATGAATGCCATCAGAATGTGTCGTTTGTTGTGGTGCTCCATTCATCTTGTGCATTAACTTACACAAAACGAAAGAGAACTGACGTATGTACACGTCGTGTGTTGTGTGTTTGCTGTCTTAACATGTAAACAAACCACAACTGTCGCTACAATCCACGTACAGTGGCCTGCACGTTCTCCGGACTTGTCGCCACTCGACTTCTTCCTGTGTACCAGAACATTCTTACAACACCAGACGACATGTAGTAACGCATTACACAGGCTTGTGTGTCCATTCAGCCAGCAACATGCCGGCAGTCATACGGCCTTTCGGGGAACGCCTTCGAATGTGCATTAATGTGAATGATCACCATTTGGAACATCTTCTCTGAGTCACAAAGCATAACATTATCACATTGGAAGTACGTTTTTGTTTCGTTTTGTTGTTATTGATTAGGAAGGTGACATAGTGAAACATTTTTGAACTCCGTCTTAATGTGTGTAATCAATGTAACATGATTAAAGTATGTAGTACCATTTGAAAAATTGATGACGTCACGTGTATCTTGTATCATAATATAGTTACATGCACCAAATTTCTACACATATGTTAGCCTCTCGTTCTAACATAACTCTCAAAAACAAAAATTCCAATACCTATCCAAACAAAAAAGTTGTAATATGTGCACAAGATAAATGGGACACTCTGTATAGTATTAATTGTAAATTTTAGCAACTTGGCTACAGATAAACTTTCTTTCCCAAAATATCTATTTCAGAACCCGATTATTATAGCTATCTGGAATTCTCAGTATGGATAGATTATACAAAGTGAAGAGTAAGTTCTTTCGATTACTCAGTTACCATTTCACAAATTTTCCACTATATTGATAATCATAATAATAATCATCATCATTATCAATTTATGAAAAAAACTAAAAATTAAAATTATGTATTTCTATCTACAGGAAATTTCTCAACCGAGGAAACTGTCTTACGTAGTTATTAGCTCAAGTTTTCTTTTCTCCCTAATGTACTAAGAAAGCGTTGTCTTGACGGTAAATTATCGTATCATGTCCCCATAAAATAAACGTAAATACCCCACCGAAATAAATATCATACTAGTGCTCCTGGTGATGTAGCCTTCTGCAGTTGAGCACTATCATTTTCCTCGTGGGAGGAATTCTCTTTGTAAGAATAAAGTTTGTGTGTTTATGGGGGCATAAAAAAGATGAATATGTTGATAAACACAGCAAAGAATGACGCTTCATTTCGGACAAGAAAGCCAAGTTATCACTCTTTTGTACTAACTAAAATTAAATGAAATGTGCTGTAGCTTATGTGTAAGAGTGCACAATTAGCAAAATAGTTACAGTATCGGTTTATAAAACCAATAGACATGGTTTATATCCCGGTGAATCCATGTAGAATTAATTGAATTAATCTTGTCGTGGGGCGAATGTGGCGTTGGCCATATAGATTGTTTTTAATGTCGTAAGAAAAGGTACAGATTATGTACTGTTTAATTTTTTCTGTTTTAAATGTGTAGAGAGAAGCTGCAAGCAGTGTTTTACTTCTAGCATTTAGAAATAGTTGCCTCCCAATTCAATTCGCTAAACTTATACGTAAAACGAAGTAAATTTCCATTGTTTGTTCACATTTCCTGTTCTCTCCTCCATCATTCTACCGAATACGCGAGTAGTATTACGTCTCTGTTGACTCCAGGCAATAACCTTATAGAGCATTGTCACTCTTCCATACAATTTAAGATTGCTCTGAGGAACGAAAAGTGACTTTCGTTAGTATCAATTTTCTTTTAATTTTGGGGAAAATTATAAAATTCATTCAATCATTTGTTATCAGAATTCACTGCTCTCTTAAATTGACTGAGGATATTGGGAATTTAGTCAATTGTTTTCCTAAAATACGCTACTAAGGGTCGAATTCATAGTCGTCACTTATAAAATGAAGAAAACTTAAGTAATGAGCGTTTCCTTGTATTGCAGAGACACTACTCTTTCCTAAGCACTGAGGATTCCCTTGACACCGAGAGATATATGGGAACATGGCTAGATGTGAGCGCTTTCGCACATTCAATTTCTTTCCAGCGCCTTCAAATTGTTAAATAAGCATTATTATCGTACATAAATACGTAAATATTATAGAGCTAAAAATTGTACACAATGTCGAGAAAGCATCTTACAGAAGAAGAAAGAAGTGAGCTAAGAGAACTAGTCATGAAATATAAATAAATATAAACCTGCACAAACCAATTGCAAAATAATAACAAAACCAGAATAGCTTTATGTGTTGCCAAAAATATGTTATTATTACATTATTATCAGTTATTACTGTATTATTATATAAACCTACCTGAAATGATGCTGTAGCATAAAATCTCAAAGCAACAGTATTTTCAGCAGTGGTGAAATCGGCAAGCCTCATGGTTGTATTGTGATTTTCAATTAGAGGCACCAGAATATTCACAACATCGTTCTTGTTGAAACGGTATCTTTTAATTTGTTGGTCATTGTACTTCTCTAAAGGATTTTCCATGTCTTTGTTATATGTTTTGTTTTGCCGAAATACATTTTCATTTTCATTATAGAACTCAATGAATTCAATAAAATCATAATCATCATCCGAATCAGCTGATTACAATGCATATGAGGAAACACTTGAGTAAGTTGACAAGCTACCTTATTTGAATAAGTGTTCACTTCAGTGGGATATATGAATTGGAAATGATTATAAGCAAGTGCTTAAGGGTTTCCTTTCGATAAGTCTCAGGATGGCTCCCAGTGCAGACATTGCACTGAGATAGAAACCTTACCCCATATCCTGGGATTCTGCCAACATGGAACTCTCATCCGGAATACTAGACACAATGCAATACGAGAACTTATTGCTAAAAGCCTTCCTTCCTTCTACGAGGTTCACCAAGAAGTCCACTGCCTTGCAAAAGATGGAAGTTCTTGGCAAGTTGATATCATTGCCATTGATATAAGAAATGACAGAACAATTATCATCGATCCCACCAAGCGCTTTGAAACTGCAGTTGAACAACCTGTAGCAGTACATGAAGAAAAGAAGACCATCTATGACCCTACAATTCAATACTTTAGAGATTATTATCATATACAAGGACAGATTGAAGTATTTGGCCTATTGTTCGGAACAAGGGGAACAATTACAAAATTCTCAGTTGAATGTTTTAAGTCTTTTGGAATTCCTTTAAAAATTTTGAAAATTATTGCTATAGACGTAATGAAATATATACATTTAAAAGTCATGTTGAGTTCAGATAAGTTTGTGAAATAATATCATATAAAAAACTAATTTATATGATATTATTAGTAATGAAATATTCTGTTCAGATTTTACGTAATCACCTGTACATCTAAATTTCCTTATATTCTATTAGATTACTAATAATTATTGAATAAAAGCACTTTCCCAAGGGTAGCTGCCATTTGAAAATAAAAATCGTAAATAGTGATAACGCAAATGTTTATTTTTATTTTATTTGTTTAGTATGCTGTGTCTTTTGGCAGCCCTTACTGAAGGGCAGCTACCCTTGTGGAATTTATATATTAAAGCATTTTTTTCTCGAAACGTAAGCAGGAAGAGCAAAATTGTATTTCACTTTTCTGTTTAAAATATCTCAAAGACTAACCCTCTAAAATTAATGACATGTTTTACATTTCGTTCTGTGTATAAAGTTTGTGTGCGATGGGGTGACAGAGACAAATGTTTACAAGCACGACACAAA
Source organism: Periplaneta americana (assembly GCF_040183065.1). Lineage (NCBI taxonomy): Eukaryota > Metazoa > Arthropoda > Insecta > Blattodea > Blattidae > Periplaneta > Periplaneta americana. Next base: position 157,477,766 of record NC_091118.1, on the reverse strand, counting down.
CAAAACCGTGCAATGTTCAGCCATTGCGGCATACCATGTAGCATCAGTTTAGGTTTTAAAACGTATATATAGCTGGGCGGACAGTGTGCTGTGTGCTCCTCGTTCTAAACGTCTAGTCATTTTGAGACGTAAAGGAATAGGGTGGGGTAGAAACGGGCTGCCCGGGATTGTGAGAATGTGTTGCGGTATTGCCTGCCGCGTTCTTCTTCTTCCAGCCAGCAGCGGCAGCAAGAAGTTGGCGCGCACACACAACCCATTCCGTACTACGTGCTTCAAATGCAAGGAGACACCTGCTTTCCTCGTATATATACAGTATAAGAAACCTAATGTATAATACGTCCCCCAACAAGCTGGTGTGGTGTAGTTAAGTTGAGAGCTAACTGCTTTCTGGGGACAGATTTTCCTTACGCAGATATATAGGCCTACAACAAGGTTTCTTTGGTTAAAATTTCTAGTAGGCTCAAGAAAACTTTGTACCTGATTTCGCCTCAAAAATATCCAATTGACGACATAAGAAGTCCTTTTTTTTCTATTGCGAATTTATTTTTCGGCTTTCAAAATGAAGTTCTGCCATAACATTGTTGCTTATAAAAATATAAACAAGTGAACAATTTTAATTATTTAGGCTGCAGTGTATCATACATTAAAAATGAAGATGTAATAAAAATGGTTAATAAATTTAACTATATATGTGGAACAATAAAAAGAAACCTCAAACAAACTAGGAAAGAAACGAAATTAAAATTTTATAAAGTAATGGCAGTGCCCATGTTGCCATATGGCTCGGAATGTTGGACATTAAGAAAAAGTGAAGAGAGAAAAGTGGAGGCCGCAGAAATGCGATTCCTAAGGAGTATAGCTGGCTACACTTTGTGAGACAAAAGGCGAAATGATGACATAAGAAAGGAATTAGGCATCTTTAAACTAATAGAGGAGATACACCAATATAGAACTAAGTGGAGGGAACATGTGGAAAGAGTGGAAGAATACCGCATTCCAAAACTGCTATTAGATTAAAGACCAACAGGAAAAAGAAACATTGGCAGACCAAAGAAAAGATGGACTCAACAAATGTTTAATGCATGAGACCGGAACAAGCCTTCAGAGGCTTAAACCATGATGATGATGATGATGATGATGATGATGATGATGATGATGATGATGATAAAATAAAAATAATTATTCATTTTAGGCCGCAATTTGTTGGAAAATGCATAATTATTAATTTTGTATTTCGGTAGGCCGCATTGTGAATATAAATATTTTTATTTTTATCTTTCATTGTATTGAAAGATTCTATGAAATTCGTAATTAATAATAAATAGTAACGAATTTTGCCTTCTTAGCCTACAACTCGATAACGAAGAAACCAACAATATATTAATTCAGCACACATTTAATAATTTTACATTCAATTTCAATAAAGGCAGAAGTTAAAATACTAGGCCTATAAGGTACTAGTGAAATACAACTGAAATATGAAATAAACATTCACCATAGCTTCTTAATCAGTGTTGGTATAACAGATTATTTGCTTTTTGATTATATAGAAGTTGCTTAATTACATTCTTTCTTATTTTGATTTTTACGACTTCATAAAATGTAGATTTCGAGTATGAGATACTTTTTGAAACCATGTATACATAATGAAAATATGCCCCTTCTATAGAAATGTATTTATTTTAGTGAATTAATTATACTACGATGTATTTAAACCCTATTTTCTGTTTGTTTTAATAAAAGATTGTCTTTCCATCTCACTTCAGATCTACAAAAATCGCATTGGCCTTGAGACTCATAATTTAGCATTATTTTTGGACGTCTGTTTGAATTGATCGCAGACAGTGGAGTGTGATATAAGTCCACAAGCATTTAGGCCACCCATGTTGGGCTATTGTGCTGTTTCCTTAATAGCTTCTCGGGGACTCAAACCGTAAGTTAACTCAATACATCCGAGATGCCGAACAAACGCACGTATTCTTGAGATCAGTGTGTTTCTTGAATTGAGTTCATATTGGACTTCTTTCCTTTTTAAAATAAATTAATTTATGTTATAAATACAGTGTATAAATAAATGAGTTCGACATTCGCTGAGAGATTTGAGCAGATACTGAATAATCAAAATTGTAACACATAAGCCTACTCGTATTATACTGTTTTCTGAAATGTAATTTTTTCACCAACATTAGGATCTTATGAAATTACTTCGTTTGGAGAACTGGTCATAGTGTTAAGTTCATACTGATGACGGATTTTATGATTTGACTTTCAACCGCCATACAGTATACCCCTTAGGTTGACATCTAGTCCATGAACAGTCTTTTTTTCTGAAGACAAACGGCTTTTTTAGATGATATATATGGAAGAAGTGCTCCCTTGTTATATCATACAGTCTGGTCCTACATACAGCATTTCTTCTGTACAACATTGTCTGTACGAGAGAGATATTCTTGACTCATATTACGTTTCTTTTGCTTCGGTTTACGTTGTGAAGAACGTTTGAATCTGTTCCGAGAAGGTCTCTTTGTCTCTTCTTCTGACTCTTCATCACTGGTATCATTTGCAGCGACGGGTTGTTTGTTTTCTCCCTGTCATTAGTCACCTATAGGCAAGCATTATTATTATTATTATTATTATTATTATTATTATTATTATTATTATTATTATTATTTAATTATTTATATAAGTAACATTTATTATTGCTATAAAAGGTCTATTATTATTATTATTATTATTATTATTATTATTATTATTATTATTATTATTATTATTAGCCATTAAAAATTCAACTTAATGTTTCTGCTGGAAATCAGAACCTGATGCACTACATTTATAAAATAATTTATGCTACATTGAATTTAATTGAATTTACGGGAGGGAGGGCACTATGGGCTAGCACTGCGACCTGTTACGGTATATAGCGCTAACTCTCAAGCTAGACATGTTCTCAAATCCACACCGGCTGACTACACCAAGGTTCGCTGCGTACCCAGGTGTCGAGTAGGCAACCCCCTCGTCCCTAGGCCAGCCCCCTCCGTGCGCCGTCAGCCGGCAATCTGAGAATGCTATGGAATTATGACGAAATGGAGAAATGGTGACGGAATGATGTAAATGCCTAATATGGGACTGATGTAAATGTCTAATATGGGGAAAAACGGGAGAGCCCCGAGAAAAACCCCAACTGCAACTTTGTCCTGCCACTAGTATCACTGTGGATTTTGCAATGAAAAATCTCAGACCTGACCGGGACTCTAACCCGGGCAGTCTGCGTGACAGGTCAGCGGTCTGATCACTCAACCACCGCAGGAGTATTTATGCTACATAAAATTGTATATTATTCTTCTTATTATTATTATTATTATTATTATTGTTATTATTATTATTATTATTATTATTATTATAATTATTATACTGATTCATTACTGTTTACACCGTTTCCTTGTTACCAGTTTCCATTAATTATAATATAAACACAAGTCCTCTAGCATCCTAGCCTTTATTGCATCTTCCATCACATCTGTTCAAAATCTTCTCTGTCGTCCTCATTTCCTTGCTTCAAGTGATAACCATTCTACAAATTTCCTCAGGCTATCTACAGTCGTCCATATTTTTGGTGTATCCTAACCATCTAAGCATCTTAATTTTCATATTTGAGCAATTGTTTCTTTTTTAATTAGGCCTAATTACACTTCTGATTTCCTCATTACTTACTTTTTTTTAATCTTGATATTCCGCAGCTTCTCCTTAAAAGTCCATGACTGTAGCATATAGCTTGATTTTAATTCGATAATAGTACCTCCAGACCTCAGAACCATATTATAAAATGCTCTGAATAACAGTTGTTTACAGTTTCTTCTTTGTTGTCATTGTGATTTTTGTCACACTATATTCAATTTATTTCACTAATAGCTGCTCTTCCCTTATTAATACTCTATTTCGTTTTTATTATTTCCTTGTTTTTTAAATATCACCTATATATATTTGTTTTGGGACTAAGAGGGATGAAGTTACAAGAGAATGGAAAAAGTTACGCAACACAGAACTGCAAGCATTGTATTCTTCACTTGACATAATTAGGAACATTAAATCCAGACGTTTGAGATGGGCAGGGCATGTAGCACGTACAGTATGGGCGAACCCAGATATGCATATAGAGTGTTAGTTGGGAGACCGGAGGGAAAAAGACCTTTGGGGAGGCCGAGATGTAGGTGGGAGGATAATATTAAAATGGATTTGAGGGAGGTGGGTTATGATGATAGAGACTGGATTAATCTTGCGCAGGATAGGGACTAATGGCGGGCTTATGTGAGGGCGGCAATGAACCTGTGGGTTCCTTGAAAGCCATTTGTAAGTAATTAATACTCGTATATTTGTATTTATCCACACCCTTGATTATCTCTTGCCCTAATTCCAATTCCTTTTCTATTTTCGATTGCAAAATATAGAGAATATGCTATATTAATTTTCAGTCCACTAATTGAATACACTAATTGCGTGCTCTTCCTTCAATTTTCTTATCACATAGTTGAAATCCTCTTTATCTTGAATAACTATCTGTTATCTGTATAATAAACCATGTATAGCGTCTCACTGTTCACTTTGGAGCTGGATAAATAAATGTGTCACTTGTATTGAGCGTCATATTTTAACTTTAATAATGCTTTATAAAGGTATGGTTATTTTGGCAAAGGCATCACCACCATCATAACCATCATCATCATCATCATAATCATCATCATTATCATCATCATCATCGTCCGCCTTTCTAGGATTAGGCCTTTGGATCTGTTCCGGCACCAATTCCATCCTTTCGAAGGTATTCCGAAGTCTCTCTTTCCTTTAGGTCTAAATCATATTTTATGCTATTTTTGGGAATTCATGTTTCCTGTATTTTGTCCAGATGTTCTTTCTAATTTTGTTTTTATTGGTCAATTTTTTATTTATTTATTGAGGATATATTTAATTTGTTTCTCATTTGTTCTTCAGAAATGCTGTGTAATTTGGTAGTCTTTAACTGATCCCAAATATTTCATTCCTACGGCCTGAATTTGTGTAACATCTTTCTTCATTATTACCGATGATTCGCAAACGTGTATTAGAATAGAACTGCTGTAACTTTCAAAGGCATGTTGGGTCCGATAAGTATAATTAATACAATTTTAAATATATATGGATTTATTACCGTCAGAATTACCTATCAATAATCAACCATTCAAGTCATTAGATTATGACATAAGGTGATACATAATGAGCAACGAACGTTTTCGCCATAAGTACTGTTCTCCAACCAGGAGATTAACCGTGAAAGGAATGTGCTTACTATTGCGTCATTTATTGGAGCGAAGTAGATAGATAATATTACAATTATAACGTCAGTTTAAAAACATGCGCTTTCCTGCATATGTTATTTCCTGTATGGAAGGAATAAAAGACCAGGAAATTAACCGTGATCTAATTTTGTGACTAGGGTAGTATAAATATGTGTGTATCAGTGTTATCGTTTGTGATTTGAGAGTTAGCCAATGGAGATGCGTGTACTCACGTGTGTGACCTTATGATATCTTATGACATCAACATTCATTCATAGCATTACCTCGCTGCGTCTCATACCCCTGAGACTTTCTCCCGGTTGGAGTACAGTATGGCATCCTCAGGTCTCATAGTAGCGAAGACACATAATGAACACTTAAACCAGAAATATAAATGTTCATTATGAGACCTGAGGATGCCATACTTATGGCGAAAACGTTCGTCGCTCATTATGTATCACCTTATGTCATAATCTAATGACTTGAATGGTTGATTATTGATAAGTAATTCTGACGGTAATAAATCCACATATATTTCAAATTGCTGTAACTTTGTAAAACCTTATTCTTGTGTCTTTGTGAGTGTGTTTTTTAATGTTCTTGTAATAAAATTGTACCATATGTTGTCTGACACCTTTTATAACTTGGGTCTATATGTGGTCGTCTACTACAATTTTAATTCTGGCAGAGTATTTTCCATGAAATGCCATTGTCTCAGTTTTATTTACTCGTACAATATGAAATTAGGCAATACGAAAAATTCGATAGAAATGTGAGACAGTAATTTTACTCGTAATTTTTTTAACACTTGTGCAGTTGCGATATCTTGCAGCATATCTCGCAGTAATTGAATGCTTCAAGTGTTTGTAACTGTTGCAATTGGTGAAACTGAAGTACTTAAACGTGTGGTTAACTGAGATGGTACTATAGAAGGCAGGAACTTTGTCTGGCACGGTAGTGGCATAAGCGTTTGTCTAAGATTCCTCTCGGTATAGGTTGCACATAACATAAAGTAAAGTATTTTCAATCCTGGAAAAAGAAGTTTCCTTTCCTCCACCTGCGTCATCCTTTGTCTTCTCTCTTCTCCTCCTTTTCCACTTCCTTGTCCTAACTTCTCTTGTCTTACTTTAATTTACAAAGTAATTCTCCACCATTTTCCTTCCCTTTTACTACTGTATATTCTATCGTTTTAAATTCCGCAGTTAATTTTTTCCCCAAGCTTCTCTTCTTTCTTTACTCCACTCTTATCTTACTTCCACCATTCGTTGCGCATCTTTCTCTTTCTATTCCTTCAATTCACATATATCTTTCTTCATCCCTGATCTTTTGATGTGTTCCTTCTCCCTTCCCCAACCCTTATATGACCAGAAACGATTCCATTTATGTGCTTAAGTTCCAAAAGTTTAGGACCTAGGGGAATTTTGTGTATATTACTTCTAGAAGTCTATTTTAACTCTGAAATGACACTATAAATGTACTTTAAAGATATATGATGGTAATAAATTTGCTTATCTTTAAGATAGTCGCACAGGAGCAGGGCTTTAAAAAGGCAAGTTTTATATTTAGAAGTATTATTGTTAGTGGAATGTCGTTTTAAGAGATATCCACTTCAGTAGGAAATTGATAAATGCCACGTTTTTAGATATATACTAACTTGATATTGTAGGCGATTTAAAGTTCAACACAAAACACGTGCACTAAAAATATCTGTTTATTTAAAAAGCTCCAATTATATGGATAACAAAGCGACTTCTTATCTCCTTAAACGAAAAATGATGGCCTATAACTCGTACAAAACATGGTAAAAACCGTAGTAATTTCGTCAGGTCTGGACTTCTTAGATATTTGAGTATTTTTTAAACAGACTATTACCTTTTTACTACGTCATACTACTTTTGATCAACAAAACGTTACGAAACGACGTCTTTCAACCAATCATGGCCGCTTATCGCACAATTTTATCGCGTCCCTAGCATTTGTTTAATTTTATCGCTTCCCTAGCATTTGTTTGTTTTTATCACTACCCTAGTATTTGTTTCTTTGTTTGCCAACATTTCAAACTGTACTGGTCTGGACGCCAAAAAAAAAAAAAAAAAAAAATTACAAAACATTCCAGTCGATGCACAGCAGTTTCAAATATGACTCGCATTGGCATTCAAGAACAAGAATTAATAAAGATCACTGGTTATAGCTACGCGTATTCCCTGAAACCCTATTTACAAATGAATGAAGAGCACCATTCGGAAATCCTGAATAAGTTGAGGGATACACCATGTACATCAACGAGTTCACTTCTTTTACGCACACTGCTTTCAATAATTGTTTCTTTTAAAATTATACATGTTTATTTTTTATTTCATCATCCCTAATTAAAACTTTTCTGACACTTGATTATATTATTTAGGTTATGTTAAAGCTTCTGCTATATGATATTATGGATAGCCACGTGTCAGAGATTATTTAATACTAAGATTTATTGAAAATCATCTGTCAAATGACGTTGATCACTAGGATCCGGATAACTGAAGTGGAATGCAACTGTTTTAATAAAAATGAAACTGAATCAACAAAGCATTCTTGACTAGTAACCGTCCACAGAGTTCAATGAAGACTCCATAGTTGGCACAACTTATAACAAGAAAATAGTTAAGCATAACACACTACTGCCATCTAGCGTAATATTTGTAATGTTGAGATGGTACAATAATACATTTACATTATTTTCGTAAGTCAATATTTTATTGTATTGGAGTACTTCGTTACTTCTAATCTTTATTTACTTTCTTCTAATCGTGTAATAGTCAAACTCCACTCGAGTTTTGATTTTCTTTAGATAAATCAAAACCTCTAGTGACTTGATAAAAGGCCAGAGTCACGTAACAGAGGGTTAGCATGAATTGGAATTAAATTATTCTGTTGTAGTGCCTGATTTAGATTGCAACAATCAATAGTAATAATTTCATTAAATAGAGAAAGTTTTTTTTAACGGGAACAACTTCCCATCCTTTTGTACAGGTAATTTTATGAACTATTGTATGTAACATTATAAAATATATATTATATTTTGACATAGGTTGGCCTACATAATTTTCTTTTGTTATAAACATTACGAGTATCATGTATTTTATTTTCATCCTCTGGGTGAATGGAAAAGAAGGCCTTAAAGCTGAGGGCTTACACTACAGCCTGAGGCTTATTGTGCTTACCACTCTTATGATTAATAATAATAATAATAATATTTATTTTTTTATTTTGGCGAAGTTAAGGCCATCAAGCCTTCTCTTCCACTTAGACAAAACAAAAGAAGCTGATACAATTTTACAGACTAATATTTAAAGAACACTAATAAAATTTGTATAGTCATACAAGCACAAGTTGAGTAAAATAATGCAAACATGCTAAATAATAATTAGAAAATAATATAAGGCTAGAAGTTACACTCAATGATTATGCAAGCGGTAAGTGTACCAATATTACAAATTAAAAGAATAACAAATTCAAATGTAAATTATAACTATACAACACTGAGGAAAATTACATATATGGGTATGCACACATACAAACAAAGGAGAATTAAACCTGAATACTGGTCACGTGCTTAAACAATTTATTTTAAATTGCAATATCGTTCGACACTTCCTGAGGGAGCTGGGTAGGAAGTTCCAGAAACAAATTGCTGATACTGTGAAAGAGGAAGAATAGTGAGCTGTTTTATGGCAAGGCATAGATAATAAAGGGTCATTTTTAGAACGAGTACCCAGTCTGTGATAAGAGGACAATGAATTAAAACGTACCGAGGGATAGTTAGGCGAAGAAGTATAGATGATGCGATATGATTGGGTAGCCGAACGGCCGCGCTCTTGTACAAGTACAGCACGCCGCACCGTGAAGTGAACCTGGGCTATGTTATGGATGATGATTATGATGATGAAGAAGAAATTATGCTGTAAATGATGCGAGTTAAGAAAAGCAGAATCGCTTTGATTGCGACTTGAATACTTACGGCTCATTGTATTGCTGAATATTGTATACCCAGCGACATAATGTACAATTTATAGTTAGTCCCACACGAACTAAAATGTGGAAACATGCCGCAATATCCAAGAAAAGATATACGCTGTAACTACACCGCGAATATATATATGATAACGAAATTTAATTTAAGATATAATTTACTGTGTTAATTAAAACGGTTGTTTAATTAGAGAATGGTGCGCGGAACATGGAACCGGAGGTGTGTGAGTGGGGGAGGAGGAAGGGGTAGCAAGGAGAATGTTAAGCTAAGGTTGCTTCATGGGCATAAGTTTGCCAACTTTAGTCTGCAAGGTACAGTGCAGCCAAAATTATTCTTATAACAGTAATAACGTCTGTCTTAAAACACTGTACACTCTGAATTGCTATTTCACCACCACAGATTCGTAACAATGAAATGTATAATAGTGTGGCTCAATGAGACTGTTCTGAACTAATTTATTATCGTCGTTTTGTGAAGTCGCCTGCCATGGTGAGCACATAAATTACTGCTCAGTTTAATCCTACATGAAAACCACGGCCTAGGCTTCTGATTCTGCAAAAGACACGAATATTTTTCCGTTGTCATGAAATGTTCTCTATTACCTCGGTTAGTGACCTTGCATCCAGGGGCGGATGCAAGGGGGGGATTAAGGGGATACATCCTCTCCCGAAATTTTGAGAAAAATACGAAACAAGAAACAAAAATAATATTAATTTTAATTCGTGAATGTACATAGGAATTAGAGAGTTTTCTACATAAATTCTCTTTGCTAAAATGTTAAATTCCAAGAACTGCAGGAAGACAAAACAGCGCTCTTACTTCAAGACAGAGATTCATGAAGAGTATTTTAGGCTTTCAATTTTCCTTCTCTTCTTAGACTATTTCATTAGCTCAAGGACAGGTTTTTAAATCATAAGGGAATCCTGAAGTCCATACAAACTTTGCTGCCTAAAAACATAGTGCGAGCATCAGATGAAGATTTAGAAACTGCTGTTCAGGCTGTAGTAAATCAGTGGCCCAATGATGTTGATGCATCACCAGAGTCTTTCTTCAGTGAATTGAAGATGTGGAGAAGAAATTTCCTTGATCAGAAAAATCTCCACCTAATACCTACTGATTGTATATCATCTTTGAACAGGTGCAATGAAATTATTTTTCCCTGCACTCGCAAGGCGCTGAAACTTTTCTGCACGTTGCCTGTAACTACAGCAACACCAGAACAGTCGTTCTCAACATTGCGGTACTTGAAGACTTACTTGAGGAGCACGATGGGAGCAGACAGATTAAATGGATTGGCCTCGATGTAACCTATATACTTAAAAATGTAGAAGTAAAAGCTTATGAAGTACTGAATGAAATGTCTAAGAAGCCTCGTCGCCTTCTGTAAATGTCATTCTGTCATTGTTTTTGTATTGCAGTCATTGTAAATGTTAAAATAAAAAAATTATGGTTTATTTAACAACGCTCGCAATTGCCGAGGTTATATCAGCGTCGCCGGTGTGCCGGAATTTTTTCCCTCAGGACTTCTTTTACATGCCAGTAAATCGACTGATATGAGGCCTGTCGTATTTAAACACACTTATATGCCATCGAGCTGGGTTGGGGTAGAACTCGCAACTTCGAGCACAGAAAGCTATACCGACTACGCTACTCAGGCCAACTTGTAATGTTTGTGACTCGGAAACAAATTGTGAGTATATAAACTTATTTCTCATTACTCCATTTTTACTATATCCTCAAATCCCTCCCCGAAAAAAAAAATCCTGCGTCCGCCCCTGCTTGCATCGTTTTTATTTCACCATGTGTCCATCTCCAGTCACTTCAAAATACTTCATGGAAGAAACTAATAGATTAAATACATCTTTCCATGTTTCTCATTCCAATATTCCTAGGTTCCTTTAGTGGAGCGGCGACCCACGGAATGAGACAAGTGACCTGCCGGCTTTGAGCTCACATAATTTTTTCCAAAATCTCCTTGCAAAGAGCGCGATCGCGTAATTTTTAGTTGTTTCCGTTCCTCACATCCTCTTAATCACGATATAGGATTATTGTTACTATAGTCCTAAAGTAACTGACATAGTTGAAATTATTTTAACAGACAAATTCAGCAATAACAAAAAAGTAAGAGTCTGTGGAATATGCTAAGATTTTAATTTAGCCTGTGCATTTGAATTTTCTGTGGTCGAGATTAGACAATTCTGTGTATTGACTCCACCATTGAGTGTAAAATGAGTCTCATCTGTCCACAGTATTCGAGATAATAAGGTTACATTTTCAGCAGTTTGCGTAAAATTTTCCAAGTCCTGTAGGCTATGGTATTTGCAAGCGTCCACTTACTACTTTATTACTGTTAACTAACGAGTAAAAGTCAGGATAGGCGAAGAAAGGTCAGAAGGAAGTGAAATAGGAAGAGGAGTACGTCAAGGATGCTCTTTATGACCTACGATGTTCAATATCGACTTGGAGGATTTAATGAAGAACTGTTTTCAGAACATGGGAGGAATGATAGTAGGAGTAAGAAGAATAAAATGCATAATATTTGCGTCCACATCTGTGGAGTAACGGTTAGCACGCCTGGCCTCGAAACCAGGTGGCCCGGATTCTATTCCCGGTCGGGCCAAGTTACCTGGTTGAGGTTTTTTTCGGGGTTTTCCCTCAACCCAATATGAGCAAATGCTGGGGAAACTTTCGGTGCTGGACTCCGGACTCATTTCACCGGCATTATCACCTTCATCTCATTCAGATGCTAAATAACCTAAGATGTTGATAAAGCATCGTAAAATAACCTACTAAAAATAAGATTTGCTGATGATATGACGTTGTTAGATGAAGAGGAGACACTACTAAGATATTGAAGATAGTGTATTGAAAATATTCGCATAGAAAATGTTTGTAAGGAAATGAATTAACAAAGCAACTACTGTTACATCATACACAAAAGATATGTGGTCATGTGTTGTAAAAACGTCAGCTCTATAGCTTCAGCAGATTTCGAGAAAATAATTTAATATTCTGATGATAGGAAGTTGCGTACCAATATCACCTTAAAAGCATAATGCGATAAGAGTTTTGTTATGTAATATTAGTTACAGTTAAAAATATATATACCTAGGTAACTTTACTTTGTACTATAATATTGTTTTGATTAGTTTATCATCAATATCAATTCCGACTTACCATGTCATACTCAATATCTTTCTTTGGAATATCACTTTCTTTATGAATGATATATTTCATCCACTTAGTAAATACTACTATGGAATTTATGTGAATATTCCTTCTTAACTCTTCATTATGTTATTAAAATTTAAAACAGTACTGCTATATTAAGAAATTGGTGTCAGTACTTTTGTTTTACTGACAATAAATGAAATATCAAACAGAAAGAAGTCATATAAAAAGAGTGATATAAAAATTCACATTCCGTTTGAAGTTTGTGGACCACTGTTTTCTTAATCCAACAGGCTAGTTATTCATATAAATAATTCTCCCTCCCTTGACGACGTCAAGGTCAGAAAAATGCGCTTGCTTTGACATCACTCGATTAGACTATACGATATGTTTTGACTCATTTTCATTACCTGCTTTAACCAGTTTTCCTGATATTTCTTTGTTTTTTAAATGACATTTTCCACTCTCCCCTATTTCTTTCTAGGCCTAACATATATCCCGCAAGAGACCACAGACATTTCATTTCTACCACCTTTATTTCTCATGTTATATAGGATGATTCAGGACCTCTGGACAAACTCTGGGGATTAATAGACCTCGCAATGAGGATCACTTTTCGTGAAGCAACTATGTTCTGCCATGCCTTGTTTAGGAGCTACGCGACATCGAAAAAAATACAAGTTTTAGGGGCATTAAGAGCTATGAAATTAATTATTTTTTAATTAATTTTTTACAGGCGTTCAAAGTGTCTATTCTGAACCTGATTACATTCATTACACCGTCGTAGCAGTGATTATGGACTATGTCGAACATTACTGGTCTGCGTCGAATTTGATCAAAAGCAGCGAATATTTGCACAGTCAGTTTCTCTTTGGTGTCAATTCAAGTGATGTGCACTTCACATGTCCCAAAAAAAGAGTTAGAGGTGTGAAGTCGGGTGATCACGCTGGCCATGCAACAGGTCCCTCTCTCCCTATTTATTCATCCCCGTAGATGTTCCTTAGATGTGCTCGTACAACCAGGCTGAAGTGCGTTGGGAAGTCATGTTAGAATGACATGTACCAGCACTTGGTGACGGGTACAGCCTCCATAAGCAGCGGAAGCGTGTTCCGAAGGTCGATCCATTCAAACAAGACAGCAAAATGACAGGACACTTGTAACCTGTCCTCAACGGTACTTGAAGAAATAAATGAATAATTCATTTCATAATTAATTTTAAGTGCCATTAAATCTGTAATTTTTTTTCAATGTCGCGTAGCTCCTAAACGAGGCATCGGAGAACATGGGTTGTTTCACGAAAAATGATCCTAATTGCGAGATCTATCGATCACCAGATTTTGTCGCAGAGATCCTGAATCACCCTGTAGGCCTACATCTCGGAACAGTATGACGCAGGAAGTGCCATTGTTTTATACAATTTTGAAATTGTTTCTCCTTTACCTTCTTCAATAGACTTTGTTTTATTGTTCCTATTAATTTTATATAATAATAATAATAATAATAATAATAATAATAATAATAATAATCATCATCATCATCATCATCATCATCAGCGATGTATGCAATGGAGGGGGAAATAAACTGGCCACCCTATCCCATTATCTCCTAGCTTAGTGGCCTTATGAATCATGCGATATTGGTGTCACTTATGAGATTCAAACCTATCTTCGGACAGTTGACTAAACAATAATGCCAGTGATAAGGATGATGATAATAACAATGGAAATATTGATTATGATAACGATAATAATGATGACTCCCGCGCCGTGGCGTCATGGTCTAAGGCATCTTGCGTAGGACTCTCGTTACGGAATGCGCGCTGGTTCGAGCCCTCGTGGGGGAAGAAATTTTCTCATGAAATTTCGGCCAGTGTATGGGACCGGTGCCCACCCAGCATCGTGATGCACTTGGGGAGCTACGATAGGTAGCGAAATCCGGTTGCGAATGCCAGCTATAATGGCTGGGTGGATCATCGTGCTAACCACACGAACCTCCATTCTGGTTGGATGATCGTCCACCTCTGCTTCGGCATGTGGGCGTGAGGCCAGCAGCCGGCTGGTCGGTCTAAGCCCTTCACGGCTGTAGCGCCACGGAATAATGATGATAATAATAGTAGTAATAGCAATAATTAGAGGTAGGAAGTTCGTACCAAAACATAGATTTTCGGTTGTGTGCGGCCACGCATATAGATCTCATTAGTTGTCTATGTAGGGCCTATAGATATACTATAGCCTACTCTGTTCACATAAGTAACTCATAGTATATATGCAACTGTGGATGGATGACTTTCGTAACTACATTACAGCAATCTGCACAGTAGAAAAGCAGTTTCATTACATACTAAAGTTTGCAGTGGAGCTGTACAGTTTAGTGAGCGGTTTTTAACATGGCAGAAATTAAATCTTCCAGTCACAAAAGTTGAATGCAAAACTTCAATACTTACTGGTAATCATACAAGCCTACCAGCGAAAGAGATACATATTACGTGGAAATCAAGTAATAAGTAGGCCTATACATAATGCAGTGTATTATTTCAGGACACGCTGTGCTAAGAAATATTTATATGAAATATTTTTCTTTGCATGGGGGATTCAGCAATAGAGAGAAACATTCTGCTTCACTATTTTATTCAAAAAAAAAAAAAATATATATATATATATATATATATATTTATATATATATATATATATATTTTTTTTTTTTTTACTTTTTCGATCTTATGTAGGCCTATGATGTTGGTATGTCTCAATATCCCTTCAAACAATTGCCTACAGCAGTCACTCTGCTGCAGTCCGGAATTAATACAGAAATGACTGACGCCGTGAGATGTAGAAGAATAATTATTGTTCAAATATAACTTATATACCAATCCTCAGAAGTCCCAGAAGTCGTTAAAGTAAAAAATGAAAACTGTTCTTGAAACGAATTATTGATTTAATGTAATGTGCCATACACAAAATGCACTATAAAATTCACAGAGTCCACACCTGTGGAGTAACGGTTAGCGCGTGTGGCCGCGAAACTAGGTGGCCCGGGTTTGAAACCCGTTCGGTGCAAGTTATCTGGTTGACTTTTTTTCCGGGGTTTTTCCTCAATCCAATATGAGCAAATGCTGGGTAACTATCGGTGTTGGACCCCGGGCTCATTTCACTGGCATTATCACCTTCAACTCATTCAAACGCTAAATAACTTAAGATGTTGATACAGCGTCGTAAACTAATCTACAGTACTAAAAAAGAAATCCACAGAGATTTTGCTCACTTGATCATACAGTAAGGAATACTGTATCATCATTTAGAACGAACATTTTCAGGGTATAAAATAAATATTATTTCCTTTAACATAGAAAAGAATATTTTTGATAAACTGCAATTGTGAATTATTATTAATTTTATTGTAACAAGGCTAGATACATAATATTATTACGTATTTTGTTTGTTATTCTTATATGTATGGATACATTATTTTATACTGAAAATTACGAAAAATATAATTGTCAATTATTGCTTTTTAAACAATGTTAATTGTTCATTTCGTTTCTGATTCTGAGGCCATGGATCATTGGCACGAAGATAAGTTTGGTTACCACCTGACTGTAGGCTACATGTTCGTTTTGCTGGTTTGTAGATGTTGAGAGCTTCGTCGCTACAGTTCATTCGGTAGACGTTATAGTCCAGGCTCACACAACTTAACAGTTTTGGTACGAACTTCTTACCTCTGATAATAATAATAATAATAATAATAATAATAATAATAATAATAATAATAATAATAATAATAATAATAATAAAGAGTAACTTAATAAGCTTTGCATCAGTAGTTGCATTCACATCTAAGATCCGTTTTTAAGAGATGGTCTCATGAATCTAAATAGACGTTCGTAATAATCATAGTTGCTGTGCTAAAATAAATAACATTAATAACAAGGCCATAATAGACATGTATACTGCTAATGGCTTTCATCTTCTCTTCTGAATACTCGAGCTACGTCCGCGTGTTTAACGATATTTTAATTGCGCCTAAACAAAAGGAACCGATTTCTGAAGTCCAGTGTTTAGATTTTGAAGGTGGGTGTACTCTGTATAAAGAGGGTTTTGGTGCAGGAAATAAGAGAGGGTTGGATGAGTTGAGGTTTTGCAAAGTGGAAGTTTTGGGTAGAAGAGAAGGTTTTAGGTTAGGAAGAAGGGTAAGGAAGGAGGAGGGTGTGGGGGTTTAAGGGATGGTGTAAGTGTTGGGTGAGTAGGGGTGAAGAAGGGAAATTGCATACGTAAATCACCCCTAAGTACCGTAAGTAGGCTCGTGGAAGGGGTTGTAGTGGGTGGGAGGGGACCCACTGCGTCTTAGAGGGAACGCCTGAAGGAAGTTCTGAACTGCCGCCTTCTCGAATACTCGGCGAGAAACTTGCTATCAAGTCAGGTGTTTCTTTCAATTTATATTAAATCTACATTTTTATCCTTTACTTTATTCTCCCACTCCCACCCCTACCCTTGAACTACATTATTATAAAGAGCAAGGGTTATGAAAACAGCTGCTTGGAAAGTGGCAAAGCGAGATCTTAATTCTGGAACTTCATTCGATACAAACGTGTACGTAATAAAATATAAATCCTCTTTGAAATGGAGAATTAAATTTAATAATAATAATAATAATAATAATAATAATAATAATAATAATAATATCGTCATCATTTTCTCTTTATAAATTCATGGGGTGTTTATCTCATGTTTTCTTCGCCAGACAAGCCAATTTGGGCATTTTAATAGTAAACAAATTAAGTTACAATATATCAAATTTCTAGCTCTACATAAGTTATTATGAAATAACCTATAGACAGAACTATTAAAACCTCTAACAACTTATTTTGTAATTAACGATGTAAATTTGTTCCGAATTGTTTAGAAAGGAAGGCATTCTAGTACCGAAATATTTATTTCATAATTTCATTTGCCAAAATAAATTTCATATTTTGACGAAACTTTATTCTTATTGTACTAGTCTCTAATCATCAGCTTATTTTTTTATTATTAATATTATTATTATTGTTATTATTATTATTATCGTCATCATTATCATTATTATTATGATTATTATTGAGCAAACCTTTCTGTTTCTATTTAATCCTTTGTTATTATTGTGCTTCTACTTTTAGGTTATTTTTGGCTTTGTTGGTTGGTTGGATTTGTTATTCCTTATTTTATTGGTTGTTACTTTTGAATTGGTTTTATTATTTTATAATTATGAAATAATAACCAAATTTTTGTTGATTTGTTGGGTCGTGCTTAGCCTATATGTCTGTTTCGTCTCCAATATACTCGTACAAGTAGAATCGTTTCGCCATGGAAGTCAGCTACACCTGGCGGTGAAACAGGAAACATTAAACGAATCTTAATGGCGTGTTAAATTACGGTACTTATGGCCCATAAAACAGCACTACCTATTAGTTCGGTGAGACAATTCGTAACAATAACAATATAAAACATAAAATTCTTACCCAGAGACATAAAATAATCATCTGAGTAGCATTTGTTTGTTTCCCTGTCTTAATAATGGCACTGCCATCTCTTTGATGATGAGATGGATGACACTCTATTCAGAATTTTATGATTTTATGTAGGCCTAATGCTGCGTTTCGCTTGAATGGATTACCTGTTGATTTCCTTAGACCAAAGCTATTAATGAATCCTCCTCAATTGATGTTTTAATCCCCATATTTAATTGTATTTTTTTTTTTACAATCTTATGTGATAGGCTAATAAATGGTTGCTACAAGCAGTTGTTCTTCTCAAAATTTGTGTTTTACTTACAACTTTTTTTATTTGCGTATATTACTATTATTGTGTATGGCATATTTATCAGCAACTTGTTACGTCTTTGTAATGTCCACAAGAAAAATTAACTGTTACAGGGCCGATATTTTAGAAAATAGTTATTTACTTCATAACACTTTTCTTCATAAATAAAATAAATTTGATTAGATATTGAATTGTTTTTCATTTAAATTAGGTTATTTAATGACGTGTGTCAAAAGCAATATTATCTAGCGTTGATAAAACTGGTGATAGCGATAAGGGCTTCATTATTCTGTTTCAGTAGGTTAAATATTTTGTATTGTTTTGCCATAATAATAATCCGTGGCGCTACAGCCCGTGAAGGGCCTAGACCGACCAGCCGGCTGCTGTCCTCACGCCCACATGCCGAAGCAGAGGTGGACGATCATCCAACCAGAATGGAGGTATCGTGTGATTAGCACGACGATCCCCCCAGCCGTTATAGCTGGTATTCGCAACCGGATTTCGCTACCTATCGTAGCTCCCCAAGTGCATCACGATGCTGGGTGGGCACCGGTCCCATACACTGGCCGAAATTTCATGAGAAAATTTCTTCCCCCATGAAGAATCGAACCAGCGCGTATTCCGTAACGCGAGTTCTAGGCGGGATGCCTTAGACCGCGACGCCACGGCGCGGGACATTGTTTTCCCATACTCTGTTTTATTCTATTACGCCTATATTATGATTACTCTATCTATTCTATTCTATTTTATGTCACTCTTTTCTATTATGTTTTATTATAATATTTTCATGTTCTGTTTTTCTGTTTTTGTCCCATTGTTCTACTTTAATTTTACTCTTATCTACTGTTTGTTTTGGTCTACACTTTTAAGTCCTTCCTATTTCATTAATATTTATGCTACTTTGTTTTTCCCAATTTATTTTATCTCGTCCACATTGGCCGCTAACAGTCTAGTTTTATTCTGTTCCAATCTTCGCTATTTTATCAGCTCTCTTAGTTTATTTCACTCTTTTCGATTCTAATCTCTTACATCTTATTCTGTTCTCCCCATTTCTACCCATTCTTCTCTTTTACTTTATAGTCTACTGCCCGTTCACGCTCCATATACTATTCTTCTCCACTATGTTCCGTTTCCTCCAGTACTAGCTATTCCTTTGATACTGCGATTCTCACTTATGTTGATTAATTCTCTTCTATTCTATTACGTCATATTTTGTTATATATCATTCTATTCAATTATACTTTGTTCCATTGTATCGCACTACATTCCATTCTCTTCTCCTACATTCCATTCTATCCTATTATATTCCAATTTATTTTACTTCGTTCCATTCTATCCTTTGTTCCAATCTTTCTCCATTCCAATTTATTATATCCTGTTCCGTTTTATCACACTTTGTTCCATTTTATCATATTTTCTTCCATTCTATCACACTTTCTTCTATTCCATCATACTTTATTCCATTTTATCATACGCTCTATTTCGTTCCATTCTGTCACACTCCATTCTGTTCTGTCACACTTCGTTGTGTTTCATCACACTTGTTCAGTTCTATGACACTTTGTTCTGTTCTGCTCTAATTTGTTCTGTTCTAGCATATTTTGTTCTATTTTAATCCATTTCATATAAGTATGCTGTCTTACTTCGTTGTAGCGTGTCCTACTTAGTTTTATTGTATTCATCTCCATTGTTTCCTGTCCTACTTCGTTGCATCCAGGTCTAGGCTACTTCGTTTCATCCTGATCTACTTCTTCCTATCCTATTGTACTTCGTTGTATTGTAGTCTGCTGCGTTGCATCCCGGCCTACTTCGCTGTAGACTGGCCTATTTCTCTGTGTCTTGTCTTTCTTTGTTATATCCTGTCCTACTTTGTTGTATCTTGTCTTAATTTCTTATACCCTGTCCTACTTCATTTGTGCCCTATCTTACTTGTTTCTTTTCTGTTCTACTTCATTGCATCGTGTCCTACTTCATTGTATCCTGTCCTAATTCGTTGTATCCTATCCAACTTCGTTATGTCCTGTCCTATTTCGTTCTGTCATACTTCATTGTATTCTATTATACTCTGTTTAATTCTATCCTACCTCGTTGTATCCTGTTCTACCTCTTTGTTACCCTATCCTACTTCTCTGTAGCCTCTACTTCTTTGAATCCTGTTGCACTTCGTATTCTGTCCGACTTTGATCTGTCTATTCTACTTCATTATATTTTATTTTGATATTCTGTCTTTTATTCTCTTCCACTATACTTTGCTCTATTCTGTTTTGATTATTATGATTATTATTTATCTATTTTGTTCTTTTGATTATTATGATTATTAATTATCTGTTTTGTTCTATTCTATTGTCCTTTTCTACTCATTTTCTCTTCTACTAATTTCTTTCTTCCTTTCTTCTCGTTCTCGATCTTTATATTCTATTTTGATCTTTTATCTTTTATTCTATTCTCTTTTATTAGGGGAGAGTCGGGTAGTATCGGACATCGGGTAGTATCGGACAGTGCGTTTCTTTTATCTACCACCATATGATAGTACCTGAATGACATGGTTACGTTTCTCTATGCGACATCACAGAAGCATAACCATGTCAATCAGGTACTAATATCGTGTGGTAAATGAAAGAAACTCACTGTCCGATATTACCCGATGTCCGATACTACCCGACTCTCCCCTATACTTTGCTCTGTTCTATTCTATTTTTCTTTTCTATTCCGTTTCCTGTTCTACTTCTTCCTTCCTTCCTTTCCTTTCTTCTCGTTCTACTTCTTTCTATTCTATGTAGATCTTTTATTCTATTCTCTTTTATTATATCTTGCTCTGTTCTATTCTATTTGTCTTTTCTATTCCATTTCCTGTTCTACTTCTTTCTTCCTTCCTTTCTTTCTTTCCTTTCTTCTCGTTCTACTTCTTTCTATTCTAGTATTTGGTCTTTTACCTTTTATTCTATTTTCTTCTCTTCCATTATACTTTGCTTTATCCTTTTCTACTCCGTTTTCTGTTCTGTTCTTTCTTTCTTTCTTTCTTTCTTTCCATCTCGTTCTACTTATTTTTATTCTACACTAATCTGTCACGTTCAATTTTGTCGTCCGTGGTCCAACGGATAGCATGTTGACCGCTGGATCCGGTTTAATCCCTGCCGAGGGTGATGGATCTTAAAGGATGATAGAGGACTGAGGCAAAATTTTGTCGGCGATTTCTCGCGAACGTAAAATTTCAACTCCGTCTACCACAGTTGAAAGCATCGTTAAATAAATCACCACCACCACTACTATTACTACTACTACTACTACTACTACTACTACTACAGCTGGCGCCAGCGTTTTTGGCTTGTGTCCTTGATATAGTGCCCAGTTTGTGAGCATGTTGCAAGTGCAGCTGAGAATGGTACCACTTCCTATACACGTCAAATCAGCCATTTGCCAAACACAGTTGTCAGACTGACTGCGGCAAATGTAAAACACTCGCAATTAACGTTCCCGTTACTTATTTCACACGCCAAAAACGGTGACTCTGCCCTACTACTACTACTACTACTACTACTACTACTACTACTACTACTACTACTACTACTACTACTACCGCCATCACTACTATTAATTTACTACTACTTTTTAATGCTATCTACTGTTACTACTTTTTAATACCACTACCACTACTACTACTACTACTACTACTACTACTACTACTACTACTACTACTACTACTACTGCTTTTACTACGACTAATACATTTAGCACTTTTTACAACTAATCTTACCAGGACTACTACTACTACTACTACTACTACTACTACTACTACTACTACTGCTATTACTACTACTACTATTTCTACTACTATTATTATCTACATTACGACCGATTCTGTTTTCTGTTACATTATAATAAAAACTGTGTAACTTAATAGATTTCATTCGTGTTCTGTTTTACTCCGCGTACGGAGAAAGTTACACACTGTGAATTAGAAGTTGATTAAGCGGTACAGCCTTGCTCGTCGAAACAGAACATGTTGTATATAAACACGTGAGGCTATTTTATCAACCTTGTTTATTCGTTTCTGAGGAACAAAACAATGCCAGCACGAGCTCTTTCGCCTTTCTTCCCTTGTCTTGTATTTTATCTCCTTGGCAACGAGCAAGGTATCGTCCTCCAGTTAGCTGTAGCGAACAGTATAACGAGCGTGGACATGGTTATACGTCACCTGACAGCACAGACCCATATATAGTGGTCAGCGGGTACCATTCTGCAGGGGACTACGCCCCTACACGCTTTCTACCGCCTTCTTTGGTAGCACAAGATGAAAACTGTTCTCGGAGACCGCTCTGTTATAAATCTATAATGTCACTATTACCTTCACCTAAGAGCGTTGTTCTTTTCAAAGCTCCGCCGATAATATACATTTACAGTACGACCGAACAATGTTAGTAAGCAAAATATTAATATTTCATGCTGTCGTAAGTTACTGTAACTTTATTGAAACTATTTTTGAAACTGGGATAATAGTAATAAGGTCCGGATGTTCAAGTAATTGCATATTTTATGCCATCATATCTACATCTAAAAACATAAATGTTTTTGTAAAATGGATATTGCTTGTAAGTTAAAATTTAGCACTGCATATTTATTACATTTGAAATAAAGTACATATTTCAATTGTACAAATTTTAATAGTTCACTGCATCTTAAACAAGAGGACTGGCTGTAATATGAGAGAGGGGCTCATAGGCCAGATTAAGTGTAATCTGTCAAAAAGCTTCTCGCAACCACGAGCGGAGCGCCACATGCACAAGAAATGGCGAAAATTTCTAACTACTTCTCTGCAACTACGATATATTCATATTTATATCAATGTTTGAAATGTAACCGTTCTTATTACAATTTTGTATCTTTTTCTCCATTTTTTGTAAAAAAAAAAAAAAAACTTGAGCCAAGCCAATACCGTCAGCATTTTCAAAACGTGATATCCCAGAAAGTAGAGGTAGGAAATGGGCTGTAAAATTTGAAATGATTTAGATATGACCAATCAAATCTGTTATGTTAGAATGCATCAGGTTTATTTAGTAACAATATTTTATTTTGTATATAAACATACAAAGATCTTCATTGCAATTAATTATTTGTTTTTTCCGGTAACATTATTTATAATGAAAAAGACGCAGTTTTTAAACATAACACTGGAAGTAAACCTACTTTAACTACTTATAATAATAATAATAATAATAATAATAATAATAATAATAATAATAATAATAATAATAATAATAATAGTTCAATCTTCCTCAACTTGGTGAGATTGCCAAAGACAAAGAATGTTAAACAGTAACGTTTAAAATTACATTAAAAATGTCTTGCAAGAAATTTGTTTACAAGAAACTAAAATTTGCAGTAGATAATATTAGATTTTGTATTTTGTTATTTTCTTTGTAAATAATAATAATAATAATAATAATAATAATAATAATAATAATAATAATAATAATAATTCAATCTTCCTCAACTTGGTGAGGTTGCCAAAGACAAAGAATGTTAAACAGTAACGTTTAAAATTACATTAAAAATGTCTTGCAAGAAATTTGCAGTAGATAATATTAGATTTTGTATTTTGTTATTTTCTTTGTAAATAATAATAATAATAATAATAATAATAATAATAATAATAATAATAATAATAATAATTCAATCTTCCTCAACTTGGTGAGGTTGCCAAAGACAAAATGTTAAACAGTAACGTTTAAAATTACATTAAAAATGTCTTGCAAGAAATTTGTTTACAAGAAACTAAAATTTGCAGTAGATAATATTAGATTTTATATTTTGTTATTTTCTTTGTAAATAATAATAATAATAATAATAATAATAATAATAATAATAATAATAATAATAATAATTCAATCTTCCTCAACTTGGTGAGGTTGCCAAAGACAAAGAATGTTAAACAGTAACGTTTAAAATTACATTAAAAATGTCTTGCAAGAAATTTGTTTACAAGAAATTAAATTTGCAGTAGATAATATTAGATTTTGTATTTTGTTATTTTCTTTGTAAATAATAATAATAATAATAATAATAATAATAATAATAATAATAATAATAATAATAATAATAATAGTAATGATAATAATAATAGGCTACTTTTGAAATAACGTTGAGTCTTTAATTGAATTTTACGAAATATTTGAAAAGGCAATTTATTAAAAATTCATACCACCTTTGTCACACAAAAGTGTTAGGCTGTCTTTGTTGCGTATATGGCTATGATTGATAAATTCTGACCTTGTTATATTTTCTGAAATATTTATTCTTCCGAATAACATCATTAATAGGTTCTGTAATTCATGTTACTTTATTAAATTGTTGTTGTTTAAACCTTAAATTGACAAAGTATCCTATAGGATACAACAGGTTAATAGGCTATATGCTATAATTTTATAGAACAATAGAAAAAAATTGATAGGAAAATTTAAATTTCACAATACTATAATATTGTACAACATATAAAATATGGACATTACGATAATTCTTTTCTTTACAGTCCGACAAGGTTTAATAAACCAGTGTGAGAAATGAAGTTTTGCCAATTTAAGGGTTAATACTTAATTTTATTACAAAATTACAAACTACTGAATATCAAATAGTGTATATATGAAATTACTAGTTTGTTTTACATATTTTATAAATACTATAAAATATTATCGTGTAATGACAAAATTAAATACTTCTAAAAATATCTGTCTATACTAAATAAATTTTACAAGAGAAAGAGTTCATCCAAAAGTCTGGACTCGGGTTAGTTATGTATGACTTGAGGCTTTCCCGGCGTTTGATGTAGAATAACTCTTCTCGGGTTCTCAGCCAGGTGAGTTGGAGATTAGCTTCCAAGCTTTCGACGGCTAGCTCTGCCATCTTCTTCAGGGACGAAGTGATGTGGGACCACGTCTAGCCGGTATATATGCAAAAGTAGGGCTTCCCGCTGCGGGCCAATCAGGAGCTAGTTCCTAGTCCCGACCGCCAGGCGCATTCTGGTTGGTGGACACGTCAGCTAATCAGGAGCTACTTGCTGGTCCCGACTGTCTGCCGTGTGCTGGTGGTCTAAGCGTATTGATGGCAGGTTTCCATGCCGTACTCAGCTGTAGACCCCCGTCTCTGTTGAAATTATTGCCATCTAGCTGGATTTCGATGGCTTCCTTGATAACTAAGTCCCAGTAACAGTAACAGTATGGTTAAAGAGTCCAATTACCTCAGGCGGGAAGTGAGGTCGTCTGGCCTCATGGAGAAGAAAAACTTCAGGAGTTCCAAGAATACCTGAACAATATCCACCCCAACATCCAGTTCACGAAAGAGGTGGAAAAAGACGGATGTCTCCCCTTCTTAGACATTCTCATCTCCAGGAAGTCAGATGGCACACTGGGTCACAGAGTATACAGGAAACCGACTCATACCGATCTATATCTCAATGGACACAGCCACCACCATCCGGCACAGAAACGAACGGTCCTGTCGACTCTTCTACACAGGGCGAGAGGGATTTCGGACAAAGAGAGTCTCCCTTCTGAGATCTGTCACCTACGTAAGACGTTCCTACAGAACAACTTCGGCAACAGGGAAATCGGCTTGGCCCTCAGAAGGGCCTTTTCGGACAAACCACCTGCCGAGGAACAAGAGGAGACAAAGGGCATGGCATATATCCCGTTCTACGGCCCCATCTCGGGCAAAATTAGCAGAATGCTAAGAAAACACGGGATTAAAACCATCCATAAGCCGCCCACAAAGATCCAGAACTTGCTGAGACCAGTTAAGGACGACCTTGGTCTCAGGACACCTGGTGTCTACAGAATACCTTGTGAGTGTGGGAAATGCTACATCGGGCAGACGGGACGAACTATTATGGAACGCTGCAAGGAACACCAACGCAGCATAAGACTATATTATCCTGATAAGTCTGCAGTAGCCCAACACAGCCTAGAAACTGGCCACAAGATAGATTTCAGCGCCACCACCATCTTGGACAAGACATCAGGTTACTGGGACTTAGTTATCAAGGAAGCCATCGAAATCCAGCTAGATGGCAATAATTTCAACAGAGACGGGGGTCTACAGCTGAGTACGGCATGGAAACCTGCCATCAATACGCTTAGACCACCAGCACACGGCAGACAGTCGGGACCAGCAAGTAGCTCCTGATTGGCTGACGTGTCCACCAACCAGAATGCGCCTGGCGGTCGGGACTAGGAACTAGCTCCTGATTGGCCCGTAGCGGGAAGCCCTACTTTTGCATATATACCGGCTAGACGTGGTCCCACATCACTTCGTCTCTGAAGAAGATGGCAGAGCTAGCCGTCGAAAGCTCGGGTTAATTAGTTCTGATTTCAAGAAAAGATCAACATTTATCAGCCAACAGTTGATTACTTCAAAGCAAAATACCAGCTTGAAAACATTGAAGTGACTGGTCTTCTTAATGGAGCTCGTGGTGTGATTCCCAAGTTCTTTGAAAGCTTCAGGAAGACTTTTGAACTACCACAGACACTTACTACTGACATAACTTCAGTTTTGAAACGCTCTTGCCAAATTATGAGTCATCATATTCACTCTTTTTAATTTCTTTTTCTTCACTTTATAATTCATATATTATGTTTATTTTAATTTTCTGTCAACAAATTTATGTAAACATTTAATATTGTAAAATTCGTGTAGGAGAGTATACTGAGTCCTTCTGAGCTACCTCCAATGGGAGGTAGTTAACAATTTAAATTTAAATTTAAATTTTAGGTCTACTTGTAATTTCAGCACCTAGTTGTGTAAAACTCATGATTTTTGTTCTGTGATTAATTTTTCTTTCAATTTGTTATTATGTACAACATTGTAACCAGTTACTCGTATCTGATACTCTGTATTTTAAAAATGCTTGTCTGGCCAGTGGCGTATACTGGTTTAAGGGTCTGGGCTACCACTGACCCTATTATTACACAAAATATATTTTAAAAACCCTATAATAAAATTCCTTACCTATTTATATGTGAATTCCAGACGTCTTGATTGGGACGAAAATACTTTGATGACTTCGTCATTGAAATTACAGTTGGGCCGCTTGCGAAGTTTCTGTAGAAATGACTTTTCAATTGACATCAGTGCCAAGCCGGATAAACGTTCTTGTGTATGAGTTGATCTACAGTAGGATTTTATTCTCTTCAACGCAGAAAATGTTCTTTCTACCGATGCTGACGTAACTGGTATTGTCACAATTAATGTTGCCAATTTAAGGACTTCAGGAATAACTTGGTTCAGCTGGTTTTCATATATGGCAGATAATATTTCATGGATAGGTTTGTTCGAAAAATCAAAGACTTCTGCTGAATATATTACACTTAATTCATTTTTCAAACGTACTTGATCAAAGTGACTGTTATAGGACTGAAATAACTTGTTTAGTGCCTCATTCGGGAAGTTTTCTCTATAAGCAGAAAGTTTTTGAGAATCTAGAAGATGTGTGAACTGAAGCTTTCCATAATCAGAAAATCTGTCAGTAATTTCCATGTGCATACGATCTAGTATGCTGTAGTACAGCTGCCTGTATTTCAATTCATCATCTCCTTTTCTTCGCTTTAATGGTGGTTCCATTGTATTGTCTGAAGAATTTTCATTTTTCATATTACCCCATATGGACGGAAACCCACTACGTCTGAACTCGGATATAGTATGTTTTAACTTTGATACCTCTTGCAAGCAGTATGCTATGTCTAGACTTTTTGTCTGAAGAATATTGTAGAGCACATCTGTATGTGCGAACACTCTATCATAGACTTCAAGAAGAAATATATTCTGAAACTGTGTGAAAAAATACAAATATCCTGGAGCCTGCACAATTACATCATCATACCAGTTTTCTTCAGAGTCATTACAAATGATATTTTCAAAGAAAGCAGTCAGTTGTTCTCTGTATTACTTCACTGTATTTACAAGCCGAGATGTAAAATTTCATCTAGTTGGTGCTACTTTTGGGAGTTTCTTTTTCATAAATTCCTTGAGTTTTTCTGATCTTTTAGGAGATGATGAGAAAAATGCAGCTAAACCCGACAGTGTTTTGAAAAAAATGCGGCATTCTGGAATGGATAAATTAGTTTGTTGCAAAACTAAATTGAGACACATGGCTGTAACAATGGACAAATAGTGCTTGAGGATACTTTTCTTGAACTTTTGTTTTTAAGCCATTAATATTTCCCGCCATAACTGAAGCACCATCGTATGTCTGTGCAATTAACTTATTGCCGACATTGTATTCTGCTATAACACCTTCCACATGCTGAAACAAAGCAGCAGCAGTTTTGCCCGAACTGACATTTGTGAATCCTATAAACCGTTCTTGAACATTGGCAGTACTGTCGACGTATCTTAAAACAGTGGACAATTGACTCTGATTAGAACAGTCACTTGTTTCATCAACAAGAATTGCCACAAAAGGTGCTTCTTCTATTTCAGATTTTATGTTCTTTATCATAACCCCACTTATAGCAAATATTAAGTCATTCTGAATTGCGGGAGAAGTACCACGGAATACTGTTGAACTCTCAAGATTATTGGCCAGTAAATGGTCAAATTCACTGAAGGAACTTAAATATTCAATATAATTTCCTCTATTGTCTGATACCACACTCTCATTATGACCCCGAAAAGCCAATTCTTGTTTTCCTAGAAAGCAGGCTGCGTTAATAAGACGCAGTGAAATCTCCTGATTTTTTTTTTCACGAGAGCATTGTGTTGGTTGATGTGTAGAACTTTTTGCTTATCTAGCTGTAAATCAATTCTTGTCTTCCCAAAGTTTGCAAAGTTCATGCTACTATAAATATGAGCTTTTGATTTGTCGTGTTTTAGGACTGCCGTTCGAAGGGAGTTCATATTAGAAAACCCCTCTTTTGACCACACATTAGTTTCGCGGCTAAATAACAAACATGGCCAGCAAAATAGTTTAGACAGTTTAGAAGTACCACACAACCAATTCCACTTACCATATGATGTTGAAGTGAAATGGCGTGTGTACTCACGCTGTTTTTCTTTTACGTCCATGGACAAATTTAACTCAGGAGTTGGTCTTTCCATTTTCACAATTTCAACTTTCTCGTTGTATGTACGACGGTTAAAAGGCACTTTTAATAAACCTTCTATTACACAGTCATTTTCAACACAAACCTCTCCAGAAACTTGTTCTGCCATATTTTTCACAATATCACTTAATTGGGAAATTAAAAACTTAATAATTCACAATTAATATAACTCTTAGACACTCGAACAAATCACAAATTTAAAATACTGCACTGCAAGAACACAATCACATTAATGAGCTAGCGTACTAAGCATATTGTTGCTTCGCGCCTTCCAAGAAACCGATCACGAGAGCGGCAACTCACCCACCTACAGTGCACGATGGAAACTTGGGGGAGCGGGAGGACGGGGAGTTGTGCGACGTGAGCGGAACGGTCACAGGCTACCCTTCGCGGCAGCGGTTTCTCCAGTGATACCGCCTTGACAACTTGTTTCTTTTCGAGAGCAGAGAGCGCATATAAATCTAACAATTACTTTAATTTTAATTACTGTGGTAAAACTAATACGGTAATACAAAATTATTACATTATGTTATATTATAAACTTTTTCCTTTGTAATTTCCTTGGGCTACGGCCGGTAGCCCCGGTAGTCCGCAAAATACGCCCCTGCTTGTCTCGACTACGATTTTCTCACTTCTAATTTTGTGATTTCTTCGGAAATCACTCATTCGCCGAATGAATCAGATTTCGGCAAATACTTTTTCTTTATTTATTGGTTGTTCTAATAGAATCAAACATTCCGATTCTTATAGGCTATTGCGATGTTACCACACACAAGAAAGACTGTTCTGCCGCTTGAATTGTTCTGTTGATCGCAGCTTTTACGCCTTACTTATAAATTATAACATAATATACAATGTCCGCAGTATTTCTGAAATGTTTTTATCCACTACGCAATTAACGAATCTGTTGGGTCTCTTTCAGTCCAATCACAGTAAATCTGGTATTCTGGCATACTAGTCTGGTACGCCATTATACAGTCTGCACTGTGGGGAAGAAATGTGAAATCAGCCCCCCATGAATTCTAACTTCACCTCCCCTCCCGTGTGTTTCAAGTATTACTTGCACTTCCAATGTTTGAATTTTAGGGTGAAGGAATTATTACTTTGTTCAGCTACCTGCGGACTCTCGCAGCCTTGTAAGCATAGATATAAAAAACGCATAATGGCGTCCATTCCATTATAACCTGTATTGTTGGCAGTGGTTGATGGTGGCCGGTAGTGGAGTGGAGAGAACGAGATGAAGGGTTTCAGCTAGAGTAATTAATAAGTATAGCTCTCTATATATCACACGTGACAAGAGTATGGGGCGGATTAAGATGTCAGTGGACAAAAGCATGTCGTATGTCACAGCATGGTCCATTGAGGTGGGGAGTGGGGTGGTACTGGTTAAAACGTTCTTATCCGATAGTCGTTTTCGTCATGGTGCTTGTATATGAGTTGGTCGAAGGGCAGGAGTAGAGGGGGACACGAACGTTGAGTGCAAGAATGGCTAATCTATCTCTCAATGTCTCTCTTTGAAAGAAGAACTATTTATATGTAATGCTAAGACTATTAAAGGCACATTACGATATTATTATTATTATTATTATTATTATTATTATTATTATTATTATTATTATTATTATCATCACCTTTACTTTTTAACTTTGCTATAGAGTATACCATTAGGAAAGTCCAGGATAACAGAGAGGATTGGAATTGAACGAGTTAATCAGCTGTTTGTCTATGCGGATGACGTGAATATGTTAGAAGAAAATCCACAAACGATTAGGGAAAATACAGGAATTTTACTTGAAGCAAGTAAAGAAATGGGTTTGGAAGTAAATCCCGAAAAGACAAAGTATATGATTATGTGTCGTGACGAGAATATTGTACGAAATGGAAATATAAAAATTGTAAATTTATCCTTTGAAGAGGTGGAAAAATTCAAATACCTGGGAGCAACAGTAACAAATATAAATGATACTCAGGAGGAAATTAAACACAGAATAAATATGGGAAATGCCTGTTATCATTCGGTTGAGAAGCTTTTATCATCCAGTCTGTTGTCAATAGATCTTGAAGTTAGAATTTATAAAACAGTTATATTACCGGTTGTTCTATATGGTTGTGAAACTTGGACTCTCACTTTGAGAGAAAAACATAGGTTAAGTGTGTTTGAGAATAAGGTGCTTAGGAAAATATTTGGGACTAAGAGGGATGAAGTTACAGGAGAATGGAGAAAGTTACACAACGCAGAACTTCACGCATTGTATTCTTCACTTGACATAATTAGAAACATTAAATCCATACGTTTGAGATGGGCAGGGCATGTAGCACGTATGGGCGAATCCAGAAATGAATATAGGTAGAGTGTTAGTTGGGAGGCAGGAGGGGAAAAAGACCTTTGGGGAGGCCGAGAGGTAGATGGGGAGATAATATTAAAATGGATTTAAGGGAGGTGGGATATGATGATAGAAACTGGATTAATCTTGCTTAGGATAGGGACCAAGGCGGGCTTATGTGAGGGCGGCAATGAACCTCCGGGTTCCTTAAAAGCTAGGAAGTAAATAATAATAATAATATTATTGTTATTATTATTATTATTATTATTATTATTACCTATTATTATTTCCCAGTCCCTATACGTATTTTTGTAACATAAATCACCTGTCAGTCAGTTCATTTCTGTTGAGCAAGATCCCAATTTTGGGCCATGATATAAGAAATAATAGTTCAGATTTGCACTACCATATTATGTAAGTGTAAATCTGGACTATTATATCTGCCTCTCAGTAGGTGGACACATGATAGGATTCGGCACGGCCCTGCTTCTCGATCATAAGATGATACAGACCATTTTATTGAAAGCCTAAACTTCGAACATACCATTGTGACTTTCATGCAGCGTTAAAATTGCGCCTAACCGTTGCATATAGGGTCGAACACAGCCTATAGAAATTAATTTGAGCCACAATATAATTAAACCTGATTATGGACAATGGACATGCAATAAAGTTTCATTGCCTTTTTAGCTAATGAATAATTTAGAATAGATTAAACATTTTGTGTATACTGAAGGAGATCTTTTGGCATTTCATTATCGATTCGTGAATATAATGTAGCTGGCCATCGTGTACTAACGGTTAAGTCTTTGCTTCGATCTGATACTAGGCGGACACGCGGTAGGACTCATGCTCTGGAGTTGGCACGACTTCGGACTTTCTTCACACGATAATACATCGGACGATATATCTCTAGAGCATTAAACATGGCGAGTAAAATTATAGAATACTACTTGTAGTTTTCCTTGTTTTTTTTTTGTTTGTTTTTTTTTTTTTTTTTAATTTTATGAAACCACTAGGTACATGAAAAAATAATAGAAGTGGAAAAGGAATATTTTGAACATATTAAAAAAAACTAGGTTTTACATTTGTAAAGGGTATGCTAACGAGTTTTTTTAAGTTACACCATATATATATATATATATATATATTAATCGTTTGTGTCAGTCGGGGTTATTCTGTTCGGAGACTTGAAAGCACATAAATGTCCTTCTAGTCGGTTGCTAGCCGAGGAGTAGTAGTAAGTTCAGTGGTGGGGTTGCCACCTTATAGCCTCTGAATCGGCTTTGGGAATGGCATTTCCTCCATTCTAGATGGAACGGTTATACCGCCGTGACTCGGTCCTCAGAGCCTCGTTAGGGAATTTAATAAAGAAACTCACTTGACTTTTATTGATTACGAAAAAACTTTCGACCGTGTTGACAGAAATAAGCTCTTTCAAATTTTGGCAGATGATTCAGTTCCAAACGCAATTATAAGAACAATTTACGAATTATATAACCACAATATTATCAAAATTGGATCAGAACATACCGAATGGAGACCGATAAACTGTGGAGTTCGTCAAGGATGCCCCCTCTCACCACTTTTATTCAATATATACATCAACTCCATCATCAGACATTGGCGACTAACAATTCATGGAAACATCCCACTCTTCCGAAATTTACTCTATTATATGCAGACGATCAAGTTCTTTTTCTTACAAATGAAGACGAGCTGCAATACTCAATACATCACCTGAATATAATAGCACAAAATTTCAATATGAAAATTTCCCCAAACAAAACAAAAATTATGACGTTCCAAGGTAAACAGCCAGTTAGGAGTAAAATTTGCATTGGAACCCATACGTTAGAACAGGTAAACTCATTTAAATATTTATGTTATAATTTGGCATATTTACCTGTTACTGATATATCTGAAAATATTCAACATTTTAATGGAGCCTTACGAACCATCAACCAGGTTTTCACAACCACGAAAACCCAAAAACAAACCAGGTTAAAAGCATATAAATTTCTAGCAAGACCTGTCCTCATGTATGGTACTGAGGCCTGGACTGTCCGAAACTCAGATGTTCAACGCCTAACAACTGCGGAAATGAGATTTCTAAGGAGGACTGCCGGCTTACAGCTTTCTTGACCACAAAAGGAATGAACTAATTACAAAAGAATTGAAAATTACACCTATTTATGAACATCTCAACCACTATAGACAAAAATGGCTTAACCATGTCAATAGAATGGACCGTTCCTGACTCCCAAGACAAATTCTCCGCTATATACCACTTGGAAGACGATCTTTGGGACGCCCCCTGAAAAGATGGACAGAGACAGTAACAGGCCACTAGGCCTAATACCTGGAAGGACGATGATGATGATATATTTTAATTTTTGGATTCTTCAGGTCTCAAAAATTACATAATACAGAACCCTTCTTTACAAATCAAAACAGACATATTAAAGGCTTAGGAATGGAGATACACAATTGAAATTTAATTTTAATATTAATACAAACCATATAATTTAATGAAAGAAAAATAATTTCACAATGTTTTGTGTTACATATTGATATCAGTTAACAGATGTGTCTGTCTTGAAAATTGTTTAATGTTTTCAACATCTCTGTCAGTTGATCTTGTTGTATCTCATCCCTAACTATTCGTTTTAACTTTTCTAGATCTCGTAGTCGGTCCTATTACATCCTTCTTCACTTCAAATAGCCATACAAGAAAGTACAGGGTCTTTCATAAGTCATTGATCACTCTAAAAATTGACTAATTCTTTAGATTTTTGTCTGAGTTGTAGGCCTACATCTATCCTAGTAAGAACCTTTTCCGTTGTTGTAGGCCTACACTCGATTTTGTTACGCGTTTGCCCGTCAGAAGTCTCCACTTTCCTATCTAGAGATGAATGAAACTATTGCTAGGAAGTTTAAAATTTAGGGTTAGTTTCAAACAACCACAAATTACGATTAATTGCAGAAAACTTATACTTATTACGGGAGCAAATGTGTGTGGCATTAAAAGTTCCATAGCGACATCCTCACGTGCTCCATTGCCTACCATCGCCGCCAAATTTGAAATGCATAGAGTCCAAACGACACGTATTGCTTAGTGAGAAGGGTGCTATTCATAGACATTTCGCAGCACGCGCTACGAGCGTACTAAGCTAACCCCGGCTATCCACTGGTTACTATAATCTTTTCGCTGTAAGAAAAATCCTAATGTAAACAATAGCACGTGACTGAAGTGAGGCTTCATTGGTCACTGTTTGGCGCCATAGATTCTCAGTACGTGTTCCCACCTACTGTTGTACATTCTGTTTCATGTTAAACATTTCCCGTTACTCGTCAAGTAGGCCTAACCTCACTACTATGCATTCATTTGTTTAGGAAACATTTACTTTATAATTACTACAATTAAATTATTTTTAAGTCTTATGTCTTCACAATGGACAGTCGAGGATACAGAAGCCATACTTCAATACTAGCTTACGTGAACAACTACAAGCTCAAGTGACGCCAGCTTGTTACAAGAACAGATACCTCGGTATTACTGTTGGTATTCATCCGCGTTCATAGTACGTAACAAAATATAAAAGTAGCTTTTCTTTTACATAGCGTTTTACACATGAGTTAAGTTAAACGTTTCAACGTATTTAACAACTAGAATTCAATTTTTTATTTTCAAATAATACAAGATTGTGGTTTCCAAATACGAACTATATTTTCCTGCTTTATGTGAGTGTTTCGACTTGGAGCCAATCACGGGTATGACAGCAACGTGCTTATGTTTACATTAGGATTTTTCTTAGAGCGAAAACAGTATAGTATAGAATTCAAATCATAACCTATCGCTAACACTGGTTTATGAATACGAAAAACGCTGATCATCCACCGGAAGCCCGCGCTAAAAATGTCTATGAATACGGCTCTAATACTAGTCTACCATTTTGTGACATATTGTCTGATACATTCTGTATATAAAATTTGAGGATATCGTACACTTTTGCTCTAAATGTCTCAATTGAGAGATTTCAAAAAGCCATTTCAGCTTCTTGGAGCTCTCAGTCTCTCTCTTTCTCCTCTATCGGTTCTCTCAGCGTCGTATCTTACCACCGTGCTCTCCTCACA
The DNA here is from genome assembly GCF_040183065.1 of Periplaneta americana. Taxonomy (NCBI): domain Eukaryota; kingdom Metazoa; phylum Arthropoda; class Insecta; order Blattodea; family Blattidae; genus Periplaneta; species Periplaneta americana. Next base: position 157,441,928 of record NC_091118.1, on the reverse strand, counting down.
GAGGGTCTTGGCTACCTTAGTTTTACTTTATGTACTGGTTCTACCCTCCCAGACCTCCCCCTTAACCAACTTCTTTTTTCCCCTTCCCACTTTTTCTTCATCCTCTGCCGCCTTTGCACTCTAGCAGTCGGAGTTGTTTATTACCTTAAATGGAGTCGTTAACGCAAAATAAATTTCTGTGTAACAGCTTCACTCTAACATTTAATGGTATAGGATAACTTTAGGGGGTGGAGGGATGATAATAGCAGGGTTGGTCAGATATTTTTTCTCCTCCTCTTCTTCCTTAGAAGTGGAAATAGACCTTTATTATGACCAGAATTAATTATTGATAGAGCTTTGAAATGTCTTGTATCCTCGTTAAGTTCAAAATACCATGAAAGAGAAACTGAATTGCTACTTTCGTGAGAAATAAAATATGTGTTAATGTTCTTGGAAATGTCTTCTAGTATTCTTTTAATTCGGTCAAAGAGATGCCGTCGTCCAGACAGATTATTTGTAGGAATGTAGGGCTTGGCTTTCTTCTGCCATTTCTGGAATTGTAAAAACCTTCCATAATGAAACAGAAGAGCACATTTATTTAACATTCAAACCATTACGAAAGCTATTTCAGAGAGGTTGTTAAAGCTCAAGACGGCACCCTTAAATTATTATTGCTGAAGAACTTTTTTTCTTATGGTTGGTTTTAGGTGACGAAATACCTAACATTGATGGTTTCACTAATTGGATAATGGCACGTTATACAGTCGATGAATAGTGTCACTGTTAAGATACAGGTTTCCTTGCGTAGGAGCTGAATTATTTGTATTGTGATTCTTAGCTCTTAATGTCAGGAACATGTTTTATTGCGGCTATTCGGTTAAAAGAAGTGCTTCCCTCCCTATAAGATTGATTTACCTTCGCAACATTCATTGCCACACAGGTTCTTAATCCTTTTCTGTCGTGTACTTGGGAAATTACACAACCACAGATATATTTCTCAAATCTCACTTTCCCACAAAATCTGCAGACATACGGATACGATACAGTAGAGTTATATTTTTAACTGAACAGCGAAGTTCAGTACTTATTTTCTTTCTATACGTCAGTCAATTTGTCTTCATTTTATTTATTTAGGCGCTTGATTAATTATTTAGTTACTTAGTTATTTACTTACTTGTTTATTTCCTTATGTATTTGTTTATTTGTTTACTTATTTATTTATTGTTTACTTTAGCTACTTAGTTATTTGCTAACTTGTTTAATTATTTGTTTATTTGTTTATATATTTACTTATTTGTTTATTTATTTACTTGTTTACTTATTTAGTTACTTAGTTATTTACTTATGTGTTTATTTGTTTACTTATTCACTTCTTTATTATTAATTAAATTAATTTATTTGTTTACTTATTTATTTATTGTAGGCTATAATTATTTAGTTACTTAGTTATTTACTTGTTTATTTATTTGTTAATTTCTTTACTTGTTTGTTTATTTATTTACTTGTTTACTTACTTAGTTATTTACTTACTTGTTTGTTTACTTATTTATGTACTTATTTACTTGCTTTTATTAATTTCATCTATTTATTTGTTTACTTATTTACTTATTGTATACTTATTTAGTTATACTTACTTGTTTATTTGTTCATATATTTGTTTCTTTGTTTACTTGTTTATTTATTTACTTGTTCACTTATTTAGCTACTTAGTTGTTTACTTACTTGTTTATTTGTTTATGTATTTATTACTTGTTTACTGTTTATTCATTTAATTTATTTGCTTGCTTATTTATTTATTGCTTACTTATTTAGTTATAGTCATTTACTTATTAATAAGGTGCTTAGAAAAATATTTGGGGCTAAGAGGGATGAAGTTACAGGAGAATGGAGAAAGTTACACAACACAGAACTGCACGCATTGTATTCTTCAACTGACATAATTAGGAACATTTAATCCAGACGTTCGAGATGGGCAGGGCATGTAGCACGTATGGGCGAATGCAGAAATGCATATAGAGTGTTAGTTGGGAGGCCGGAGGGAAAAAGACCTTTGGGAAGACCGAGACGTAGATGGGAGGATAATATTAAAATGGATTTGAGGGAGGTGGGATATGATGATAGAGAATGGATTAATTTTGCTCAGGATAGGGACCAATTGCGGGCTTATGTGAGGGCGGCAATGAACCTCCGGGTTCCTTAAAAGCCAGTAGGTAAGTATTTGTTTACTTATTTATTTGCTAAGTTATTTACTTGCGTGATTATTTGTTTATGTATTTGTTTACTTGTTTATTTATTTGTTTACTTATTTATTTTCCACCGAATAGTTTTGGAGGACCGCAGTATTTTGATGTTACAAACGTAGCATAATCATTAATCATTCTTTATGTTTTGTCTTCCTTTCACTTTACGTTTAATTCCTTAATCTTTTATTTTATTCGGTTGCGTCTTTCTCTTTTTCCTATCGATATAGACAAAAATCACAATCCTACTCGAAACAGTTACCCAATAACAGATTGTTAAACATTTGGCAAAAAAAAAAAAACTTTTTTTCTGAAAATACTATAAGCTTTCCACCAATATGATACTATAGTTTTTTTAAATAACTACTGAAGCTTTCCTGGCGACGTGATAATTCGAAATTTTCTCGGGCTTCCAGCCAGGTCATAAGTTGGTGATCCACCGACGTTTCGAGGATGTTCATCTTCCTCATCTTCAGGGTTAAATGAAACCCTGAATTTAACGCTGAAGATGAGGAAGATGAACATCCTCGAAACGTCGGTGGATCACCAACTTATGACCTGGCTGGAAGCCCGAGAAAATTTGGAACTGTAGTTTTTTGTTACATACAACATGAGCTGTTCACTCTGGAAATCTGCAAGGCTATTTCACTTCCACTCTGTATGCGCTAAAAGCTTATGTGCATGCATATGCATATGCTTTACCAACATCCAAAAACGTATTTAAAAATAGGCTTAAGGACTTTACTAATAGACGGTAATTATACACAGTATGTAAATGATATTTTGTTATTGAAGTGTTGTATCAGTGAAGAATTATGTTGTGTCAGTGAAGTGTGTTGTATCAGTGAAGAAGTATGTCGTGTCAGTGAAGTGTGCTGTGTAAGTGAAACGTGTTCCTGTCAGTGAAGCTTTATAGTTTATAGTGGCAGTGCTAAGTATTTGAACAGTGAAATGTTTTTGAAGTGTTAGTGAAATCAGGATAGAATCAGTGAAATGTGTCGTAGTTCCAGTGCAGTGAGTAAGTTGACAGCGAAATGAGTGTAATGTGGAAAGGTACTTGTGCAGATATGAACATATCATACTCGTGGGTTTTAGTTCGAACTTAGGTTTAAGATACAAATTAGATTTATTTTAAATGTTATTTTAAGTGATCGTGCTTCATTTAATTTAGGATATTCCCTATTATTATTATTATTATTATTATTATTATTATTATTATTATTATTATTATTATTATTATTGTTATTATAAATTATTGTTAGTATTAATTATTGGTGATAATTATTGGTATTATTATTAACTGTATTTTTAATTAATAAGTTTATTATTGTCATTATTGAGTGTAATTAGTTACCACTGCCATCGGGTATATACCCATTGCAGTGTGAATAAATACACACACACATTAATCCCTTAAATATGCATAATTATGCATTATAAGATCTTGATATTTACTGTAGTTGGAAATAATTTCAAACGCATTTATATAATGGTAGCATATGATTAGCAAGTAAGGGATAAAATATGCAAATAGGCGAAAATCTGCCTCCTACTTATTACATTGTTTCATTTCAAGAAGGATATGACATCGTTTGATAGCATCGATGGGCACTCCAGGAAGTGACATTAATCTCGTTGAAACTATATCGACATTACCAAACCAACATATGACGCTACCCTTTTGAGCTAAAATAAATTAAAAACACTCTTTTCTTAGCTATGAGTTTTATCATACATCGTTCCGGAACGATGAAATCTTTTGTCTCGCCAGATGTTAGAACTTCAACAAAGATATAATATCAGTTACACAGTTTTCTTTTTGCTTTTTTTTTAGGAAAAAAAATGCAGAAAAAATATGTCCTACTTACGTTAATGGGCGAATATGTAGTTGAAATTTATGATCGAAATTGAAGGAGGAAGTTCAAACTTAAGAGTGAACTCCTGGCAAGATCAAAGTAGCGGTAATCAAACAACTTTCACTATTATGACGCATTAAGCAACAAGAAATTGGCACAAGCAAATAAAGACTGTCTTGTTCTTGGATTGTAGTAATAAAACACCGCCTCTATTTCCTTACAGCATGCATTCAAATGTCAAACTTCCAGCATTGTTGGTGCATTGTATGTTTCTTTGACATACGCAGAAATATAAAATATAACCTACATGACGTTTATCAGAAACTATAGGATACTTACAGTATGCCTATGTGTGCGGAGACGGGTAAAAAACAAATGTATGCCTATCTTACCAGGAGAGAAGTATGTAGTCGCCTACTGAAATAACTACACTCGTGAGTAACATATTGAAGAATGTGCAGGATTCTACGATTAGCAATAAAGTCTGGACTAGAGGGTTACTAGCATGATGTAAAGGTAGCGAGCAGGACTTATTCTTCGTGGCTACGCCTGGACAAGAATTCAAATTCTATTTGGGCTGATTGCCAGGTTGGGTTTCTTCCGAGGTTTTCTCAAATATAAGGCCAGTGTCTGCTAATTCCGCGACGAATCCTTCGAATCATCTCATCAAGAATGATGATGATTATTGAGAATTGGATAATAGAAAAAAACTTGTTTTAATGACGTTCTGTTTATGCCTACAAGCTTCATGGCATTCACCTAATTCACGGAGAGAGACCTGTGTCGCGATAGCAGCGCTTCAACTTGCAAGACACCATAATTCCTGAAAGGGGTTCATACCTGTAGGATCTTAATAAGCACCTATTTCAGTCCAAAAATCGCACTGTACACATAGGAATTCACCTAGATGGAATTCTACCGTAGCATGTTCATCATAATGGACGAACGGAATGCTAAATGTACAGCATTAATACTTAGGAATAATTGCATTTAAATTTGGCATTTGAAAATTCTCCAGATTTTTCACTAAATTATCCGACCTGACCCCAAAAAGTCGCTAATCCCAAACATGAATTTCAGTCGCTATTACCTTATGTTTGTCAAATACCTTAGATTTAGCGACTTTTTCCCCAAATTGGCAACAATGGATGGAACAGGTATTATGATCAGTGGCTGCTAGCTTATAAAGTTATAGTCAGCATTTACATGTGAGTGCGAGATAGAAGAAACCTGCATTGTTGTTGTTATTATTATTATTATTATTATTATTATTATTATTATTATTATTATTATTATTATTATTATTATTATTATACATTAGTTAGATCAAAGCTTGAATATGCATCTGTTGTATGGAACTCCATTACTTCCACTGACTCGGCTAAATTGGAGATTATTCAAAGAAAATTTATTTCCTTGTGTTCTTATAGATTTTTACCAAATTCCGATTATAACTATGAGACTAATTGCAAATATTTTAATTGCGGTAGTTTGTTTACCAGACGTCAGGATCTTATTTATTTTTTTGTAAAGTCATTAAGGGTGATATTGATTGTGAATCTTTCATAAGCAATATCAGTCTTCATATTCCTGCTAAGGGTTTAAGATTTCATAAAATGTTTTATAATAGAAATTCTAAATCTCTGTCTCCGGTCTGTAGATGTATTAAATATGCTAATTTGCATGGATTGAACTTGGATCCATTTAATGTGTAGTATATCTTTTGAGTTTTTATGTCATTTTATTAATTTATGCCATTGTCAATATATGTATTATACTATTCTTGCCAATTCATATCTTTACAATATTACTTATATTATTCCAGTCTTCATTTATTTGATTTCATTAATACATTTGTAATTCACTCTATTCAATTGCCGTTATTTTTAATTATCTCACTGAACTAATTTTAATAATTATTATTTGTGCTATTTATTTTGTTGCATTTGGTCAATTGATTAATGTATATGTATTGATTGTATTTCATCTCACTGCCATTTTCTATAATTCATTCTCATCATCATTTGTTGTTTTGTTTGTATTTTGTGCTAAACTGTTATTGGCCTTGTGCTGTTGTTTCGCACATTAATATTATAAATAAATAAATAAATAAATAAAATTATTATTATTATTATTATTATTATTATTATTATTATTATTACTATTACTATTATTTTGAAGAGGTTGAAAAATTCAAATACAGTATCTTGGAGTAACAAATATAAATGACCTCGAGAGGAAATTAAACGTAGAATAAATATGGTAAATGCCTGTTATTATTCGGTTGTCATCTAGTATGCTGTCAAAAAATCTGAAAGATAGAATTTATAAAACAGTTATATTACCGGTTGTTCTGTATGGTTGTGAAACTTCGACTCTCACTTTGAGAGAGGAACAGAGATTAAGGGTGTTTGAGAATAAGGTTCTTAGGAAAATATTTGAGACTAAGAGGGATGAAGTTACAGGAGAATGGAGAAAGTTACATTACGCAGAACTGCACGTATTGTTTTCTTCACCTGACATAATTAGGAACATTAAATCCATACGTTTGAGATGGGCAGGACATGTAGTACGTATGGGCGAATGCAGAAATGCATATAGAGTGTTAGTTGGGATGCCGGAGAGAAAAATACCTTTGGGGAGGCCGAGACGTAGATGGGAGGATAATATTAAAATGGATTTGAGGTTGGTAGGATACGACGATAGAGACTGGATTAATCTTGCACAGGATAGGGACCAATGGCCGGCTTTATTATTATTATTATTATTATTATTATTATTATTATTATTATTATTATTATTATTAGTATTATTATTTTGTCTACAGAATTATGCTATACGAGCTGAATGAGTTTGGCAGTATATTGTTTACACCCTGCATTTGTGTAGCAAACGTTGTATTGTGAGATTAATTTCTCACGAATTCTTACTATATTCTCATGTGATCATCAGAGCATCAGGCTGAGTGGACAAGCGGTAACGCTGTATACAGAAACCTGATACCAGAACGAGTCAGAGAACGACTCAAGTCGAGCGTGCATTTCTTCCTTGACTTTATCTTTTCTCTCCATTTACCCCAACCGTAATTTACAGCCGGGATGTGAAAGAAGATGAGAGGAAAGCAGCGTTTCATGTTTTGAGATTGTAACTGGATCTTTGTTCATAGGTCGTTTCTTTCTAACAGATAAAGGGTTAGTGACTTTGAATATATGAATTAATTTGTAATCACGTGGGAAAAAATGAACCCCTTTTTTTACTACATCAATTTTTTACGAATAATTGTGGAACAAATAAAATATTTACTATTCTTAGTCGTTAGTTTGAAAATTTAAAAGTAAACTTAAGAATTTCACGTTAGTAAGGTACTCCATTTTTATTTTGCTGAATAGTGTAAAACAGTGGTCATCAGCACTCACTGAAATGGGTAGAGTGCATGGAGGGTAAGGAAATCTGCTGCGTCGTGCACAAGGGATAGAGAGACAGCATACCCGCCAGCAGCCACGAATGCACTCTAGGACAGTGTCTTGTCCGCGGGTGAGAGACGCTAGCCCGATAGTGCAGCGTTCTATGATCGCTGGTGTAAAATAAACATAGAGAGTCCTATTTTGATTCAGTATCATTTTATCGACATAATAATTTGTTGTTTTGTATACATTTTGGTGATAATTATTAGGTATATTTTACTGTAATAAAATAGCATATTTTGTGAATGTTTAAACCAAATTTTCAAGCTATTTACCGTCAAGAAATAACGGTTATCATGTCCAACCGTGAAACGAACAGGCCTGGGTTTATAAAATATTTGCTTGGGACAAGTTACCTGGTTTGGGTTTTTTCGAGGTTTTCTCCTCAGCTAAATGAAGCAGAATTGCTGGGTAACTTTCGGCGTTGGGCCTCAGACTCATATCGTTTTCATTAATAGCTATTTCAATTTCATTATCATCGACCGAAGATGCAGCAGTTGTAGTACCGTCATTTGCATACAGATGAGGTAACTGCATTCGTCCCTAAAAGACAGAAAGGTTTTCAAAGCGAACCCTTTCGGACCTGGTTGAAGTATAACTGAATCGATAAATGACATCAAATAGTGAATCACGATACCTATACTAACGCGATCTTCAGATCTATAACTTATAGGATGTAGCAGGATTTAGTACCGTGACTTGCACACAATTGGGGTCGATCTGAGGAAACTACTGAAGTCTCAGGGGAGCGGGGAGTAAGAGCTTTGTCGGACCAGGATGTTGTAGCTGAATCGATAGATGGCACCAAAGAATGAATCACGATATTTTCAGAAATGCGGTTCTAAAGACTTCAATAATGATCCCTTAAAAAGAAGGTAGGCACAGTAAGTCTCAGGCTGTGGTGCAAGTCCACGGCCTTCCTGAGTAAGAGAACCAATTTCAAGCTTAACCAAGTTAAGAAACCAAAAGACAAATCCATCATTATTGTTCGGAAACAGAATTTTCACTTTGTTACAGCAAAAATTTTCAAGATATAACAAAGAAAAAATGTTATCTGGACACACTTTGTCAAATGAACAATAAGAAATAACGAAATTCTTCAGGAAACAGAAAGCACACTCTTCCTCTCCTAAATTAATACTGACTTCTTAAACATATGGATAGCAGTTCATTCATTCATTCATTCATTCATTCATTCATTCATTCATCATTCATTCATTTATAGTGTTCTCCCAAGGGCAGGTCTTTCACTGCAAACCCAGCTTTCTTCAATCTTTCCTATTTTCTGCCTTCTTCTTTGTCTCCTCATATGATCCATATATCTTAATATCGTCTATCATCTGATATCTTCTTCTGCCCTTATATAATGAGATTTATGTACCATGGGTTACTGTTGTTGTTTAGTCAACTGTCCGGAGACAGGTTTGAGCCTCTTATGTAACAACAATAAGGCATCACTCATGAGGCAACTAGGTCAGAAGATAATAGGGTAGGGTGGCCAATTCCTTTCTTCTTACAATGCATACATCGCCGATTAGCTACATATTCTACTAATCAGACTTCAGATGCATACAAACAATTGATTCACAGTATTAAGAAACCCCACATGTTCATTTTTTTTTTTTTTTTTTTTTTTTACGAAATTGAGTTATATATGATTTCGTATTCTAATCATGTAGACTCATGATATTACTTACTTACTTACTTACTTACTGGCTTTTAAGGAATCCGGAGGTTCATTGCCGCCCTCACATAAGCCTGCCATTGGTCCCTATCCTGAGCAAGATTAATCCAGTCTCTATCATCATATCCCACCTCCCTCAAATCCATTTTAATATTATCCTCCCATCTACGTCTCGGCCTTCCTAAAGGTCTTTTTCCTTCCGACCTCCCAACTAACACTCTATATGAATTTCTGGATTCGTCCATACGTGCTACATGCCCTCCCAATCTCAAACGTCTGGATTTAATGTTCCTAATTATGTCAGGTGAAAAATAGAATGCGTGCAGTTCTGTGTTGTGTAACTTTCTCCATTCTCCTGTAACTTCATCCCTCTTAGCCCCAAATATTTTCCTAAGCACCTTATTCTCAAACACCCTTAACCTATGTTCCTCTCTCAAAGTGAGAGTCCAAGTTTCACAACCATAAAGAACAACTGGTAATATAACTGTTTTATAAATTCTAACTTTCAGATTTTTTGACAGCAGACTAGATGATAAAAGCTTCTCAACCGAATAATAACAGTCATTTCCCATATTTATTCTGTGTTTAATTTCCTCCCGAGTATCGTTTATATTTGTTACTGTTGCTCCAAGATATTTGAACTTCTCCACCTCTTCAAAAGATAGATTTAGACTCATGATATTATGAAGAAAAACCCCACATATTCCCATCAACATTAATTTTAGCTAAAGTGGTAAGAGAGAAATAATTTGAGCACCAATCTAGGACTTGAGATATTTTTTGTATCTCCTGAAAAGTTTAGTTTTCTAGACATGAGGGATTTCTTAATATTCCGGTTCAATTGTTCGTCCTCTGACACGTTGCCAAGTGAGATGTAAAGCCAGATAATAGATATACATATCAGCCAGAACCTCACTCAGAGGTACAGGGGTTACTGTGTGTCGAAATTCATCGTGGAATGTAAGACAAATTTTGCGCGGAGCCACCTGTGAATGACAGGGTTCTTCATGGGCTCCTAGCTCTACTTTATAAGCTAATTCACTACATGTTAAAGAATGAACACATACAGTTAACTATAAATTTTAGACTAACGATCGAATGAGGAAAGAAGAATAGAAAGACACTTCTAAGGTTTAAAGTAATATTAATTTGTTTTCCAATCCTAAGGTGAATGTCAGGTAATTCCATGGAAAATACTGACGCTCAACTCGTTATTACTAATTTCATCAACGCAGTTGATATGTGGTCTTTAAATAATCAGTATCATGATAATGGCGACGATCATGATGATAATTAGGTATATCTAAACGGCGAAAATAACCGTCATTCATTTATTGTAAGAACGATTTCTAAGTAGCTACCTTACAAAAATTGCAAATTTCATATTTTCGAAGAGGAATCTGACGAATGTTCCTGAAACCGACCGTTCACATATTTTCACAATCATGCAAGCGATCCATGCAAGGTGTTAAGTATTTGTACCATACTTTCATTGTACATTTCCTGCACTACACGTTACGAGAAAGTAATGGCGTTTAAAAATTTCAGAATGTCATTGTAGGTGGCGTATGTTGTTTTCTCTTGGTGTTATTTTTGTCTCTGTATCTTAAACGCTTATCTCATATCTCTCCTGTACATTTTAAATTAAGTGAGATGCCAGAGAAGGTGGAGCTGATATATTTCAATGTATCACGTTCTTCAACTTGATAAATGATACTTGTTCCTGAAAAAAAAATAGATAAGCCTTTCTTTATTTCTTATGTAGTTATCCATGCCCGTCTTCTTGTTGGCTAGCTCGCAAGAAGGGAGTAAGGCCACACCTTCTATCCTCACGTACTGAGTTGTATTTTTTTCTAACTCTGCAGGAGTTCGGAACCACTCCGGTCTCTTAAATCATCTCCATGGTAACAAGCGCTTGTATTTCATACTTTCCATGTCTTGTCCACACGTAAATCTTGTAGCTATTAAAGAGTAGATTCCTATCTCGTTAAAATTTCAAATCTAAAAAGTGAAATATTTCGAGTGCGACAGCTTGCATGTAGTTGCAGGTGTTCTTTAATGACAAGGGTAAGCCCAAGGATGTCTGATTGCTTACCGGGCTTTTATGTCTGTACCTCAGGGAAATTGTATGTTAAGTATTTTATCAACTTTAGAATACAGGCAAAACAAATTTCAGTAGTGTTTTTCTTTCATAACTGGTAAAGTTGCCAACATATTTATTTTATTTTTGGTAAAAAATTATGAGATAGGCATAGACGTAAGAAGGGTTATACGGGATTTATCGTAGTATACCCCTAATAGGGGCACAAATAACCGGCCCGCCTC